>NC_058085.1:128320053-128567431 GCF_014858855.1 Bufo gargarizans
CAATTTTCATAAATTTAGGCCCAGAACCCAGGCAGAGGAGAAAGGTCCCGTAACAGACAATCTGGCTTCATGTCAGCAGAGAATCAGTCTTCATATCATAGCAGAGAATCAGGCTTCACGTCACCCACCACTGTAAGAGTCAATTTTCATAAATTTAGGCCCAGAACCCAGGCAGAGGAGAAAGGTCCCGTAACAGACAATCTGGCTTCATGTCAGCAGAGAATCAGTCTTCATATCATAGCAGAGAATCAGGCTTCACGTCACCCACCACTGTAAGAGTCAATTTTCATAAATTTAGGCCCAGAACCCAGGTAGAGGAGAAAGGTCCCGTAACAGACAATCTGGCTTCATGACAGCAGAGAATCAGTCTGCATGTCATAGCAGAGAATCAGGCTTCACGTCAGCCACCACTGCAACAGTCCATTGTCATAAATTTAGGCCCAGCACCCAGGCAGAGGAGAGAGGTCCCGTAACAGACAATCTGGCTTCATGTCAGCAGAGAATTAGTCTGCATGTCATAGCAGAGAATCAGGCTTCATGTCAGCCACCACTGCAACAGTCCATTGGCATATATTTAGGCCTAGCACACAGGCAGAGGAGAGGTTCATTCAACTTTGGGTAGCATCGCAATATAATGGTAAAATGAAAATAAAAATAGGATTGAATGAGGAAGTGCCCTGGAGTCCAATAATATATGGTTATGGGGAGGTAGTTAATGTCTAATCTGGACAAGGGACGGACAGGTCCTGTGGGATCCATGCCTGGTTCATTTTTATGAACGTCAGCTTGTCCACATTGGCTGTAGACAGGCGGCTTCGTTTGTCTGTAATGACGCCCCCTGCCGTGCTGAATACACGTTCAGACAAAACGCTGGCTGCCGGGCAGGCCAGCACCTCCAAGGCATAAAAGGCTAGCTCTGGCCACGTGGACAATTTAGAGACCCAGAAGTTGAATGGGGCCGAACCATCAGTCAGTACGTGGAGGGGTGTGCACACGTACTGTTCCACCATGTTAGTAAAATGTTGCCTCCTGCTAACACGTTGCGTATCAGGTGGTGGTGCAGTTAGCTGTGGCGTGTTGACAAAAGTTTTCCACATCTCTGCCATGCTAACCCTGCCCTCAGAGGAGCTGGCCGTGACACAGCTGCCTTGGCGACCTCTTGCTCCTCCTCTGCCTTGGCCTTGGGCTTCCACTTGTTCCCCTGTGACATTTGGGAATGCTCTCAGTAGCGCGTCTACCAACGTGCGCTTGTACTCGCGCATCTTCCTATCACGCTCCAGTGCAGGAAGTAAGGTGGGCACATTGTCTTTGTAGCGTGGATCCAGCAGGGTGGCAACCCAGTAGTCCGCACAGGTTAAAATGTGGGCAACTCTGCTGTCGTTGCGCAGGCACTGCAGCATGTAGTCGCTCATGTGTGCCAGGCTGCCCAGGGGTAAGGACAAGCTGTCCTCTGTGGGAGGCGTATCGTCATCGTCCTGCCTTTCCCCCCAGCCACGCACCAGTGATGGACCCGAGCTGCGTTGGGTGCCACCCCGCTGTGACCATGCTTCATCCTCATCCTCCTCCACCTCCTCCTCATCCTCGTCCTCCTCGTCCTCCAGTAGTGGGCCCTGGCTGGCCACATTTGTACCTGGCCTCTGCTGTTGCAAAAAACCTCCCTCTGAGTCACTTCGAAGAGACTGGCCTGAAAGTGCTAAAAATGACCCCTCTTCCTCATCCTCCTCCTCCTCCTCCTGGGCCACCTCCTGTTCCATCATCGCCCTAAGTGTTTTCTCAAGGAGACATAGAAGTGGTATTGTAACGCTGATAACGGTGTCATCGCCACTGGCCATGTTGGTGGAGTACTCGAAACAGCGCAACAGGGCACACAGGTCTCGCATGGAGGCCCAGTCATTGGTGGTGAAGTGGTGCTGTTCTGTAGTGCGACTGACCCGTGCGTGCTGCAGCTGAAACTCCACTATGGCCTGCTGCTGCTCGCACAGTCTGTCCAGCATGTGCAAGGTGGAGTTCCACCTGGTGGGCACGTCGCATATGAGGCGGTGAGCGGGAAGGCCGAAGTTACGCTGTAGCGCAGACAGGCGAGCAGCAGCAGGATGTGAACGCCGGAAGCGCGAACAGACGGCCCGCACTTTATGCAGCAGCTCTGACATGTCGGGGTAGTTGTGAATGAACTTCTGCACCACCAAATTCAGCACATGCGCCAAGCAAGGGATGTGCGTCAAATTGGCTAGTCCCAGAGCTGCAACGAGATTTCGCCCATTATCACACACCACCAGGCCGGGCTTGAGGCTCACCGGCAGCAACCACTCGTCGGTCTGTTGTTCTATACCCCGCCACAACTCCTGTGCGGTGTGGGGCCTGTCCCCCAAACATATGAGTTTCAGAATGGCCTGCTGACGTTTACCCCGGGCTGTGCTGAAGTTGGTGGTGAAGGTGTGTGGCTGACTGGATGAGCAGGTGGAAGAAGAGGAGGAGGAAGCCGAGAAGGAGGAGGTGGCAACAGGAGGCAAAGAATGTTGCCCTGCGATCCTTGGCGGCGGAAGGACGTGCGCCAAACAGCTCTCCGCCTGGGGCCCAGCTGCCACTACATTTACCCAGTGTGCAGTTAGGGAGATATAGCGTCCCTGGCCGTGCTTACTGGTCCACGTATCTGTGGTTAGGTGGACCTTGCCACAGATGGCGTTGCGCAGTGCACACTTGATTTTATCGGATACTTGGTTGTGCAGGGAAGGCACGGCTCTCTTGGAGAAGTAGTGCCGGCTGGGAACAACATACTGTGGGACAGCAAGCGACATGAGCTGTTTGAAGCTGTCTGTGTCCACCAGCCTAAATGACAGCATTTCATAGGCCAGTAGTTTAGAAATGCTGGCATTCAGGGCCAGGGATCGAGGGTGGCTAGGTGGGAATTTACGCTTTCTATCAAATGTTTGTGAGATGGAGAGCTGAACGCTGGCGTGTGACATGGTTGAGACGCTTGGTGACGGAGGTGGTGGTGGTGGTGTTGGTGGTACATCCCCTGTTTGCTGGGCGGCAGGTGCCAACGTTCCTCCAGAGGCGGAGGAAGAGGCCGAGGCGGCAGCAGCAGAATAGGCCGAGGCGGCAGCAGCAGAAGAGGTAGCAGGGGGAGCCTGAGTGACTTCCTTGGTTTTAAGGTGTTTACTCCACTGCAGTTCATGCTTTGCATGCAGGTGCCTGGTCATGCAGGTTGTGCTCAGGTTCAGAACGTTAATGCCTCGCTTCAGGCTCTGATGGCACAGCGTGCAAACCACTCGGGTCTTGTCGTCAGCACATTGTTTGAAGAAGTGCCATGCCAGGGAACTCCTTGAAGCTGCCTTTGGGGTGCTCGGTCCCAGATGGCGGCGGTCAGTAGCAGGCGGAGTCTCTTGGCGGCGGGTGTTCTGCTTTTGCCCACTGCTCCCTCTTTTGCTACGCTGTTGGCTCGGTCTCACCACTGCCTCTTCCTCCGAACTGTGAAAGTCAGTGGCACGACCTTCATTCCATGTGGGGTCTAGGACCTCATCGTCCCCTGCATCGTCTTCCACCCAGTCTTGATCCCTGACCTCCTGTTCAGTCTGCACACTGCAGAAAGACGCAGCAGTTGGCACCTGTGTTTCGTCATCATCAGAGACATGCTGAGGTGGTATTCCCATGTCCTCATCATCAGGAAACATAAGTGGTTGTGCGTCAGTGCATTCTATGTCTTTCACCGCTGGGGAAGGGCTAGGTGGATGCCCTTGGGAAACCCTGCCAGCGGAGTCTTCAAACAGCATAAGAGACTGCTGCATAACTTGAGGCTGAGACAGTTTCCCTGGTATGCATGGGGGTGATGTGACAGACTGATGGGGTTGGTTTTCAGGCGCCATCTGTGCGCTTTCTGCAGAAGACTGGGTGGGAGATAATGTGAACGTGCTGGATCCACTGTCGGCCACCCAATTGACTAATGCCTGTACCTGCTCAGGCCTTACCATCCTTAGAACGGCATTGGGCCCCACCATATATCGCTGTAAATTCTGGCGGCTACTGGGACCTGAAGTAGTTGGTACACTAGGACGTGTGGATGTGGCAGAACGGCCACGTCCTCTCCCAGCACCAGAGGGTCCACTAACACCACCACGACCATGTCCACGTCCGCGTCCCTTACTAGATGTTTTTCTCATTGTTATGGTTCACCACAACAACAAATATATTATTTGGCCCAATGTATTGTATTCAAATTCAGCGGGATATAAATTTGAGGCCTAGTATTTAGGCGCTGGGTGACCGGTATGGATTTAGTGACAGAATTAGACTTGGAAATGCACAGAAGCGTGTGTGTGTGAAGTTATTCTGAATGACCCAATGTGCACCTTGAATATTATATACCCTTTTAGGGATAGATTTCAAATAGCTCTGATATAGCAGAAACCACTAAATTATGAAATTGCTAAATTGGGAATTGTACTTCAACCCAGAACAAAAAATGTGCTTTGACGGACACTAAATATCTTGCCCAGCAACAACAGTACAACGGTGGGTAACGAGAGATTTAGAGGGAATTAAATTTGAGGCCTAGTATTTAGGCGCTGGGTCACCGGTATGGATTTAGTGACAGAATTAGACTTGGAAATACACAGTAGCGGGTGTGTGTGAAGTTATTCTGAATGACCCTATGTGCACCTTCAATATTATATACCCTTTTAGGGATAGATTTCAAATAGCTCTGATATAGCAGAAACCACTAAATTATGAAATTGCTAAATTGGGAATTGTACTTCAACCCAGAACAAAAAATGTGCTTTGACGGACACTAAATATCTTGCCCAGCAACAACAGTACACCGGTGGGTAACGAGAGATTTAGAGGGAATTAAATTTGAGGCCTAGTATTTAGGCGCTGGGTCACCGGTATGGATTTAGTGACAGAATTAGACTTGGAAATACACAGTAGCGGGTGTGTGTGAAGTTATTCTGAATGACCCTATGTGCACCTTCAATATTATATACCCTTTTTGGGATAGATTTCAAATAGCTCTGATATAGCAGGAACCACTAAATTATGAAATTGCTAAATTGGGAATTGTACTTCAACCCAGAACAAAAAATGTGCTTTGACGGGCACTAAATAACTTTCCCAGCTACAACAGGACAACGGTAACGAGAGATTTAGAGGGATTTAAATTTGAGGCCTAGTATTTAGGCGCTGGGTGACAGGTATGGGTTTAGTGACAGAATTAGACTTGGAAATACACAGTAGCGGGTGTGTGTGAAGTTATTCTGAATGACCCTATGTGCACCTTCAATATTATATACCCTTTTTGGGATAGATTTCAAATAGCTCTGATATAGCAGAAACCACTAAATTATGAAATTGCTAAATTGGGAATTGTACTTCAACCCAGAACAAAAAATGTGCTTTGACGGACACTAAATATCTTGCCCAGCAACAACAGTACAGCGGTGGGTAACGAGAGATTTAGAGGGAATTAAATTTGAGGCCTAGTATTTAGGCGCTGGGTCACCGGTATGGATTTAGTGACAGAATTAGACTTGGAAATACACAGTAGCGGGTGTGTGTGAAGTTACTCTGAATGACCCTATGTGCACCTTCAATATTATATACCCTTTTTGGGATAGATTTCAAAGAGCTCTGATATAGCAGGAACCACTAAATTATGAAATTGCTAAATTGGGAATTGTATTTCAACCCAGAACAAGAAATGTGCTTGAACGGACACTAAATAACTCGCCCAGCTACAGCACTAGGGACAGATTTAGCTGGATATAAATTTGAGGCCTAGTATTTAGGCGCTGGGTGACAGGTATGGGTTTAGTGACAGAATTAGACTTGGAAATACACAGTAGCGGGTGTGTGTGAAGTTATTCTGAATGACCCTATGTGCACCTTCAATATTATATACCCTTTTAGGGATAGATTTCAAATAGCTCTGATATAGCAGAAACCACTAAATTATGAAATTGCTAAATTGGGAATTGTACTTCAACCCAGAACAAAAAATGTGCTTTGACGGACACTAAATATCTTGCCCAGCAACAACAGTACAGCGGTGGGTAACGAGAGATTTAGAGGGAATTAAATTTGAGGCCTAGTATTTAGGCGCTGGGTCACCGGTATGGATTTAGTGACAGAATTAGACTTGGAAATACACAGTAGCGGGTGTGTGTGAAGTTATTCTGAATGACCCTATGTGCACCTTCAATATTATATACCCTTTTTGGGATAGATTTCAAATAGCTCTGATATAGCAGGAACCACTAAATTATGAAATTGCTAAATTGGGAATTGTACTTCAACCCAGAACAAAAAATGTGCTTTGACGGGCACTAAATAACTTTCCCAGCTACAACAGGACAACGGTAACGAGAGATTTAGAGGGATTTAAATTTGAGGCCTAGTATTTAGGCGCTGGGTGACAGGTATGGGTTTAGTGACAGAATTAGACTTGGAAATACACAGTAGCGGGTGTGTGTGAAGTTATTCTGAATGACCCTATGTGCACCTTCAATATTATATACCCTTTTTGGGATAGATTTCAAATAGCTCTGATATAGCAGAAACCACTAAATTATGAAATTGCTAAATTGGGAATTGTACTTCAACCCAGAACAAAAAATGTGCTTTGACGGACACTAAATATCTTGCCCAGCAACAACAGTACACCGGTGGGTAACGAGAGATTTAGAGGGAATTAAATTTGAGGCCTAGTATTTAGGCGCTGGGTCACCGGTATGGATTTAGTGACAGAATTAGACTTGGAAATACACAGTAGCGGGTGTGTGTGAAGTTATTCTGAATGACCCTATGTGCACCTTCAATATTATATACCCTTTTTGGGATAGATTTCAAATAGCTCTGATATAGCAGGAACCACTAAATTATGAAATTGCTAAATTGGGAATTGTACTTCAACCCAGAACAAAAAATGTGCTTTGACGGGCACTAAATAACTTTCCCAGCTACAACAGGACAACGGTAACGAGAGATTTAGAGGGATTTAAATTTGAGGCCTAGTATTTAGGCGCTGGGTGACAGGTATGGGTTTAGTGACAGAATTAGACTTGGAAATACACAGTAGCGGGTGTGTGTGAAGTTATTCTGAATGACCCTATGTGCACCTTCAATATTATATACCCTTTTTGGGATAGATTTCAAATAGCTCTGATATAGCAGAAACCACTAAATTATGAAATTGCTAAATTGGGAATTGTACTTCAACCCAGAACAAAAAATGTGCTTTGACGGACACTAAATATCTTGCCCAGCAACAACAGTACAGCGGTGGGTAACGAGAGATTTAGAGGGAATTAAATTTGAGGCCTAGTATTTAGGCGCTGGGTCACCGGTATGGATTTAGTGACAGAATTAGACTTGGAAATACACAGTAGCGGGTGTGTGTGAAGTTACTCTGAATGACCCTATGTGCACCTTCAATATTATATACCCTTTTTGGGATAGATTTCAAATAGCTCTGATATAGCAGGAACCACTAAATTATGAAATTGCTAAATTGGGAATTGTATTTCAACCCAGAACAAGAAATGTGCTTGAACGGACACTAAATAACTCGCCCAGCTACAGCACTAGGGACAGATTTAGCTGGATATAAATTTGAGGCCTAGTATTTAGGCGCTGGGTGACCGGTATGGATTTAGTGACAGAATTAGACTGGGATATGGCCAAAAAATGAACAGACTATTGCTGGTTAAATGCACTTGGTGTGACAGCTTCACCCTGATGTAGGCTTTAGCCAAAAAACAACCACACCATTGAGGGTTAAATGCACTTGGTGACAGGCGCAGCTTGCCCCTGATTTTGTATATGGCCAAAAAATGAACAGACTATTGCTGGTTAAATGCACTTGGTGTGACAGCTTCACCCTGATGTAGGCTTTAGCCAAAAAACAACCACACCATTGAGGGTTAAATGCACTTGGTGACAGGCGCAGCTTGCCCCTGATTTTGTATATGGCCAAAAAATGAACAGACTATTGCTGGTTAAATGCACTTGGTGTGACAGCTTCACCCTGATGTAGGCTTTAGCCAAAAAACAACCACACCATTGAGGGTTAAATGCACTTGGTGACAGGCGCAGCTTGCCCCTGATTTTGTATATGGCCAAAAAATGAACAGACTATTGCTGGTTAAATGCACTTGGTGTCACAGCTTCACCCTGATGTAGGCTTTAGCCAAAAAACAACCACACCATTGAGGGTTAAATGCACTTGGTCGCAGCTTGTGCTGGCGCACCACAAGACACAAAATGGCCGCCGATCACCCCAGAAAAATGAGACTGACAAACGGTCTGTGCAGCCTAAAAACAGTGAGCAATTGAGGATCAGCAGCTCAATGATCCACAGCTGCAGATCGATCAGTTAATCAAGTCCTTTGGAGGAGTTAATCTGCCTAATCTCGCCCTACTGTCGCAGCCGCAACCTCTCCCTACGCTAATCAGAGCAGAGTGACGGGCGGCGCTATGTGACTCCAGCTTAAATAGAGGCTGGGTCACATGGTGCTCTGGCCAATCACAGCCATGCCAATAGTAGGCATGGCTGTGATGGCCTCTTGGGGCAAGTAGTATGACGCTTGTTGATTGGCTGCTTTGCAGCCTTTCAAAAAGCGCCAAGAAAGCGTCACAAAAGCGCGAAGAAAGCGACGAACACCGAACCCGAACCCGGACTTTTACGAAAATGTCCGGGTTCGGGTCCGTGTCACGGACACCCCAAAATTCGGTACGAACCCGAACTATACAGTTCGAGTTCGCTCATCCCTAATCACAAGTTCTATTAAAACCATACAGACAAGCCAGACTAATATATGTCAATTACCATCTGACATAGTCAACTACAAATTGACACTTTTTAAGTTCCCCTTATCCTTATAATCTAAATAAACTATATTGATATATCTCACTTGTTGCGAGTGCCGTCCTTTCATTTTATTTTTCATTCCACTAACTTAAAGCTTATGGGTTAGCTTCCTCGGACTGCTATTATTCTACTACTGGAAGTGAGCCACCTATATTGCACATTTTTTATCTTTTTTAAAACCCATTTTTGGTTGAGCTCCTCCTGGTAGTAAGAATGGACATTTGGGGATACATGGAAAATAAGTGTAAGAATATAGATATATTCTCATTTGAAGAAATGGAAAACCCTAACACCTACCATACTAATAATAAATCAGAATCTTAAATGTTCAGAGAATTAGACAAATGACTACATAGGCAACTAAGACAAAAGTGGGAAATCAAATCACTTAACCAATACTTAGGTATAGATTGCATTCCAAAAGGACTATTACTAACGAAGGAACCAGCAGAAGACCTAATGAACTACGCCTTTAAACAAGAATGGGATACCCTCCTTAAGGTCCAATCAAGAACACTAATTGAACTCATAATCGAAAGACGGACAGAAATATTGGAAGATACAATTGAACAAATATCAAAACTAAGGGAATCAATAGATAGATTACAACATGATGAGTAATTTAACATGTGGCAAAAGAGAATATGTACAAGTCTAGATAACTTAGAACAAAAAATTATGAGTAGAAAAAGCAAAAAGTTAAAACAACATAAACAAATATCTTACCAAACAGAATATCTAAATAGCCCACAAGAACGGATAGAGAAAACACAAAGTCTGACTCAGTAAAACATTACTACTAAACCCAAGAAGAATAAACAAGATCAAATTAGAAACAATATACAAACAAGATACAACGTTCCCACCAACAATCACTACGAAGCCTTAAAGTCAACTCATTTTTTAGATCAGACTCCGCCACACCACAGAACAAGGTCATATTACCATTCACGATCACCAAAACGACACACGAGAGCACAAACCCCAGTACATCACTACAACTTAAGACACAGAAACAATACACAAAGAGAGACACCCACCCAGGAGCAACACGAAACGAGACAAACAAATGTCCCTCACAGACAAAAATAACATTGGAATCACCAACAAACTGATCAACCAATAAGGAACACAAACAGAACTCAGAAATACAGACCACAAAGAAGATACGACGAGGGAGACATAGAAAGAAGACCACTGAGATACCACAAGACACATCAGACACATTAAGCAATATAGTCAATATTAGTAGCACGACCTTGACAGATACACAAAAACGACTTCTGAATAAGGGCTTAAAATTTTCACCCACTCACAATCTAGATAAATTCAACACATACATGGGGGTGGAAAAATTCATTAGAACATTATGTTTGAAAAAATACTTTCTAAAAAACCACATAACACATGAACCAACAAAACCCTCCACCTTTTGCCACACAGAGCTAAAATTAAAATAAATAAAAAATCCCAAACAAGAAATGGGAGATGACATAGCAACTTTCAGGAAATGTGTAGAGACTGACATCAAAAGAATAAATACAAAGAAGACATACCGTAATTTAACAAAAAATGAAGAAAAAGCTATCAAAGAACTTCAATCCACACATAACATAGTGATAAGACCTGCAGATAAAGGTGGAGCCATTGTAATCCAAAATGTGCAAGACTACGATTTAGAGTGTAAAAAACAACTGCTAGATCCCCAAACATATGCTATTCTCAAAGGTGATCCAACAGAGAAATTCTATAATGATCTACTAATCTATGGACTACAGGGAAAGGAAACAGGGATACTCACTGAACAAGAATTTGAATTTATAACAGGATCACAAAATAGACTACCGGTCTTTTACTGTTTACCTAAAATTCATAAAAACTATACCAATCCACCAGGTAGACCAATTGTCTCAGGTATCGGCTAACTTACTTCAAACTTATCACAATACTTAGACCGATTATTACAACCGACAGTTAAAAAATCACCATCTTATATCAAAGACACGACAGAGATAGTAAAAATCTTAGAACAATTAGATTACCAACAAACTTGGATTCTCAGTACACTGGATGTCAATTCCCTTTACACAATTATTGATCACGAACAAGGAATAACAGCCCTGGACAAACAACTCAATTATTATCAACTGTTACCTCAAGAACAAATAAAATATATAATGGAAGGAGTACGTTTTATCCTGACCCATAATTATTTTTCTTATGACTCTGTTTTTTATCTACAAAAACGAGGAACAGCCATGGGTACCAGGTTTGCCCCCAGTTATGCCAATTATTTTATGGCACAATGGGAATAAGAAATTATAGCACCAGTACTGGGAGCGAGCCTGGTACTCTGGCGACGATACATAGATGATATCATATTTATATGGGCAGATACTGAAGACAAATTAAAAGAATTTCTAACAAATCTCAACATCAACGAATATAACATCACCCTGACTTCCAATATTAGTAACAGATAGAATTCTTAGACCTTACAATTACAACATCAGGAACTAAACTCCTTTGCAGTACATATCAGAAACCTATTGCAAAGAACAACTACATTCTTCATTCCAGGTGCCATCTACCAAGATGGCTTACAAATATACCGACCAGTCAATTTAAGAGACTAAAAAGAAATTGCACGGAAAACAGCCAATTTGAGGTGGAAGCCAATAGCCTAAAAAAATAATTTTAACCAAGGAATATCCATTAAAACAATAGAAAATTCATTTGAAAAGGTAAAACTAATGGATAGGAACTCCTTCTTTTCCTCTTCTCCGCAAGATTCATCAAAAACTGAGGATGAGAATATTAGATTAATAATACCTTTTAATACACAATATAAAAAGGTAGAAAAGATCATCCACAAATACTGGCATCATTTATTAAAAGATAAATTAATAGGCAATATGCTTCCAGTGAAACCTCTCATTACATACACCAAAGCCCCGAATTTAGGGCTGAAAATAGCTCCAACTATAAAAAAGAAAGTCATTAGTAGCAATCCTAATTGGCTCTCATTAAAAGGTTTTTTCAGATGCGGAAGATGCAAAAATTGCAAAATTACAAAGTTCCCTAAAAGAACAAATGCAGTTATGTCCACACGAAACGACTTCACATACCAAATCCGAGAACACCTTTCCTGTAACTCTATGGATGTAATTTATCTATTACAGTGTCCTTGCCAAAAACAATATGTGGGCAGGACCAAAATACTTTTTAAAACAAGAGTGTCAGAACATATGGCTAACATCACGAAGGGATACAAATTACACACAGTCTCGAAACACTTTAAAGAATACCACAATAGTGACCCCTCATTATTGACCTTTATGGCTTTCGAAAGAATTAAGCGTCATTGGAGGGGGGGCAATCACATAGAAAATATGTCAAGAGTGGAATCAAGAAGAATTTTTGAATTCGACACAATGATGCCTATGGGCCTCAATGCTGAAATGGAGATATTTGGCTTCCTGTAACTATAAGATAAATTCAAACCCTGGGTGGGATGTCCCCTGGTGACACGGAGTCAAGTGTCCGGCTGTCTATCAGCACCTTGACCCCGTCTCCCCGGGCGATCTCTCACCCCTCCCACTCTATTTTATAACAGACACATCTAACAAGAATAGATACATCTAACAAGAGTACTCTATATAGAATAATGAATATACAGAATCCCATTATCCTTAATACTTCATTTTTGAAATATATTGTTCAATATATATATTCTAAATATTTATATATATTATCTTCTATTTTTATTAAATTTTATCACTATCCTATTTTATGATATATATGAAGAATTTTTTTATATATTTGTTCTATTTTATATGTTTTGGATATATATTTTATTTTTTATATTTTAGATATATTTTTTATGTTTTGGATATATTCTTAACATATTAACCAACATAATTCTTATACATTTCTGTGTGAATTCTGGATCACGGTATCCATTCAACTATCCGTCCAGTTTTCAGAAAGACCAGAGGAGTAGCTTACTATCCCCTCCTCCTAATCAATTAATTAATCAATTAAAACAATAAAGACAAGAGTATATATGGGCAAAAAGGGCTATGGCTACTCATACCCACTGAAGAAGGAGCTGAAGGCTCTGAAACGCGTATGGGGAGAGAGCAGCCATAAGTCCCATAATTGATACTGGCCAGTACATGGAAAAGTTTGCGGTGTATACAAAGAAGACCCGCCATTTCTAACAATCCGCTCCATAGAACACGTGGCACGCCGACCGCTGAATAACTCCAACTACCCGGAAGTGACGTCACCAGAGGAGAAAAGCACGCAACGGCAACATTCCTGCAACCCACGTGTATAGCGAGGACGCCGCCGACTATCTGGACTGCCGGAGAAACACAGAAGAGTGGTAACGTACCCCTGTGTTATTTTCCTTCCAGGTGGATATCCAACTATTAGTATAAACGCATATCCAAATATAGGAGCAGATATATGAAAGATTCATTTACAAAAAGACCCATCTGCATCCATTACCACCTTGATTTCATACTTTGAATATAAGTGATCACTAAAAAAGCGATCATTGAGATCGATCCACTATTGATATGAACTGCTTTTTAACTATCTATATAAACTTATGAACTCAGAATAACCTTTTTGAACTACATGAATTTTTTGCGATCTATAATTCATTGAGCTATAGACATCTCTTCTGAACAATTTTTTTGAACTTTTTTATGAACTTTTTTTATGGACTTTCTCTGGATTATATGAACTTGTTTGTGGACGATATGAATATCTAAACTGCAGATGGACACTGATAAATATATTTTGACACCTATTGATTACATTTTTTATATATATGGACATCAACCTATAATTCTAAGGACATTTAAACCCTGAATAATATATTTTTTATAGAAACTAGCATCTTATCACCTATCAAGTATCTATCTATTTATTTATTTATATTTATTTATTTATAAACTCAGTCACCTATTATTAATACCTTAAAGAGTATACACATCACAAGTTCTATTAAAACCATACAGACAAGCCAGACTAATATGTCAATTACCATCTGACATAGTCAACTACCAATTGACACTTTTTAAGTTCCCCTTATCCTTATAATTAGGGATGAGCGAACTCGAACTGTATAGTTCGGGTTCGTACCGAATTTTGGGGTGTCCGTAACACGGACCCGAACCCGGACATTTTCGTAAAAGTCCGGGTTCGGGTTCGGTGTTCGTCGCTTTCTTGGCGCTTTTTGAAAGGCTGCAAAGCAGCCAATCAACAAGCGTCATACTACTTGCCCCAAGAGGCCATCACAGCCATGCCTACTATTGGCATGGCTGTGATTGGCCAGAGCACCATGTGACCCAGCCTCTATTTAAGCTGGAGTCACATAGCGCCGCCCGTCAC
Organism: Bufo gargarizans; assembly: GCF_014858855.1. Taxonomy (NCBI): domain Eukaryota; kingdom Metazoa; phylum Chordata; class Amphibia; order Anura; family Bufonidae; genus Bufo; species Bufo gargarizans. The sequence continues at coordinate 128,334,323 of NC_058085.1, forward strand.
TCTGCTCTGATTAGCGTAGGGAGAGGTTGCGGCTGCGACAGTAGGGCGAGATTAGGCTGATTAACTCCTCCAAAAGACTTGATTAATTGATCGATCTGCAGCTGTGGATCATTGAGCTGCTGATACTCAATTGCTCACTGTTTTTAGGCTGCCCAGACCGTTTGTCAGTCACTTTTTTCTGGGGTGATCGGCGGCCATTTTGTGTCTTGTGGTGCGCCAGCACAAGCTGCGACCAAGTGCATTTAACCCTCAATGGTGTGGTTGTTTTTTGGCTAAAGCCTACATCAGGGTGAAGCTGTCACACCAAGTGCATTTAACCAGCAATAGTCTGTTTATTTTTTGGCCATATACTACATCAGGGGCAAGCTGCGCCTGTCACCAAGTGCATTTAACCCTCAATGGTGTGGTTGTTTTTTGGCTAAAGCCTACATCAGGGTGAAGCTGTCACACCAAGTGCATTTAACCAGCAATAGTCTGTTTATTTTTTGGCCATATACTACATCAGGGGCAAGCTGTGCCTGTCACCAAGTGCATTTAACCCTCAATGGTGTGGTTGTTTTTGGGCTAAATCCTACATCAGGGTGAAGCTGTCACACCAAGTGCATTTAACCAGCAATAGTCTGTTTATTTTTTGGCCATATACTACATCAGGGGCAAGCTGCGCCTGTCGCCAAGTGCATTTAACCCTCAGTAGTGTGGTTGGTCAAGCTGTCACACCAAGTTTGTCACACCAAATTTAACCAGCAATAGTGTGGTTATTTTTTGGCCATATCCCAGTCTAATTCTGTCAGTAAACGTATACCTGTCACCCAGCGCCTAAATACTAGGCCTCCAATTTATATCCAGCTAAATCTGTCGTTACTGGTGTGGCTGGTCAAGTTATTTAGTGTCCGTCAAAGCACATTTTTTTTTCTGGGTTGATATACAATTCCTAATTTAGCAATTTCATAATTTAGTGGTTTCTGCTGTATCAGAGCTATTTGAAATCTATCCCTAAAAGGGTATATCATATTCAAGGTGCACATAGGGTCATTCAGAATAACTTCACACACCCGCTACTGTGCATTTCCAAGTCTAATTCTGTCAGTAAACGTATACCTGTCACCCAGCGCCTAAATACTAGGCCTCAAATTTATATCCAGCTAAATCTGTCGTTACTGGTGTGGCTGGTCAAGTTATTTAGTGTCCGTCAAAACACAGTTTTTGTTCTGGGTTGAAATACAATTCCCAATTTAGCAATTTCTTAATTTAGTGGTTTCTGCTGTATCAGGCCTACTTTAAATTTATCCCTAAAAGGGTATATCAGATTCAAGGTGCACATAGGGTCATTCTGAATAACTTCACACACACGCTACTGTGCATTTCCAAGTCTAATTCTGTCAGTAAACCTAAACCTGTCACCCAGCGCCTAAATAATAGGCCTCAAATTTATAGTCAGCTAAATCGGTGGTTACTGCTGTGCCTGTATTAGTGTAATACGGTACCTAAATAGATAGCCAGATAGTGTTAGTTGTCTTTAAAAAAAGGCCTGAATTTGAATTCAATACATTGGGTCAAATAATATTTTTGTTGTTGTGGTGAACGATAACAATGAGGAAAACATCTAGTAAAGGACGCGGACGCGGACATGGTCGTTGTGGTGTTAGTGGACCCTCTGGTGCTGGGAGAGGACGTGGCCGTTCTGCCACAGCCACACGTCCTAGTGTACCAACTACCTCAGGTCCCAGTAGCCGCCATAATTTACAGCGATATTTGGTGGGGCCCAATGCCGTTCTAAGGATGGTAAGGCCTGAGCAGGTACAGAAATTAGTCAATTGGGTGGCCGACAGTGGATCCAGCACGTTCACATTATCTCCCACCCAGTCTTCTGCAGAAAGCGCACAGATGGCGCCTGAAAACCAAGCCCATCAGTCTGTCACATCGCCCCCATGCATACCAGGGAAACTGTCTGAGCCTCAAGTTATGCAGCAGTCTCTTATGCTGTTTGAAGACTCCGCTGGCAGGGTTTCCCAAGGGCATCCACCCAGCCTTTCCCCAGCGGTGGAAGACATAGAATGCACTGACGCACAACCACTTATGTTTCCTGATTATGAGAACATGGGAATACCACCTCAGCATGTCTCTGATGATGACGAAACACAGGTGCCAACTGCTGCGTCTTTCTGCAGTGTGCAGACTAAACAGGAGGTCAGGGATCAAGACTGGGTGGAAGACGATGCAGGGGACGATGAGGTCCTAGACCCCACATGGAATGAAGGTCGTGCCACTGACTTTCACAGTTCGGAGGAAGAGGCAGTGGTGAGACCGAGCCAACAGCGTAGCAAAAGAGGGAGCAGTGGGCAAAAGCAGAACACCCGCCGCCAAGAGACTCCGCCTGCTACTGACCGCCGCCATCTGGGACCGAGCACCCCAAAGGCAGCTTCAAGGAGTTCCCTGGCATGGCACTACTTCAAACAATGTGCTGACGACAAGACCCGAGTGGTTTGCACGCTGTGCCATCAGAGCCTGAAGCGAGGCATTAACGTTCTGAACCTTAGCACAACCTGCATGACCAGATAAACTTCAGCAGGCCATTCTGAAACTCATATGTTTGGGGGACAGGCCCCACACCGCACAGGATTCTCTGCTATGTTTTACAGCCTTTTTAGTGCCGAAAAGTTCGGGTCCCCATTGACTTCAATGGGGTTCGGGTTCGGGACAAAGTTCGGATCGGGTTCGGATCCCGAACCCGAACATTTCCGGGAAGTTCGGCCGAACTTCTCGAACCCGAACATCCAGGTGTTCGCTCAACTCTACTTATAATCTAAATAAACTATATTGATATATCCCACTTGTTGCGAGTGCCGTCTATTCATTTTATTTTTCATTCCACTAACTTGAAGCTTTTGGGTTAGCTTCCTCGGACTGAGCACAGCTATTATTCTACTACTGGAAGTGAGCCACCTATATTGCATATTTTTTTTTAAGTACAGATTGCCTCAAAAAAAATCATCCCTTACATAGCTCCATAGATATAAAACTAAAAAAGTTATGAAGGTCAGAATATGGTGATGGAAAAAATGAATTTCCAAAACCCATAAAACTGGCTGAATTGCATTTTTTTTTCCAATTCCACCCAATTTGGATTTTTTTCCAGCTTCCCACTGCATCATATGTAAAATAAGATGGTGCAATTAGAAACTACAACTTGTACTGCAAAAAACAAACCCTTATATGCCTATGTAAATGGAAACATAAAAAATAATGGCTCTGGGAAGGCAGAACCTGAAAAACAAAAATGGAAAATGGAAAATAGCCCTGCCCTCAGAGGGTTAAAAACTGGAAATCTGGGGGTACATATGTGTTCACCCCTTTGCTATTAAACCCCTAAATAAGGTCAGGTCCAGACAATCAACTTCAGAAGTCATTGAGTTGAGAAAGTGCAGTACCCCAGTCACAGGGGGTATATGCAAAAGTGTGGTTTGTAAAGTTATTTAATGTTTGGACTGTACAACAGCATGTGAGTTATGGTATGCATCAGGAATGGGACTAACCATCCGATTCCTCCCATCATGGTAGGAGTCGGCTGGACCTACTTCCTGTCAGGAGAAGGGAGCATTGGCTTAGACTGTGAGGAGTGCAGAAGCACATCCTATTGCTCCTGCTCCAAGGGCCCAGAAAAGCAACTCATCTGTAAAACCACTACTCCAGAGAGACTTCAAAGACAAAACTCCAGATATTCTGCAAAGCTACAGCGTTACAGTCAGAAGACTGATCAGCAATTATACAGTAGCTATCCAGACTTTGCTACATGTGAGGGACTACAACTCAGAGACCCATCACCTTAGCCCACATCTATGCCAAGCCAAGCCAACAAAAAAAAACACCTGCATTACACAGTGAACACCTGCATCCACAAGTGCCAGCTTACAGCTGTTAGGCCAAAAGTTCAACAGAGAGACATCAGCAAGATAGCATACCAGAGGCGCTATTATCTGCCCGTTTGCCAACCACCATACCTCGTCATCTGGGAAGAGAAATTGCACTGTGTACAAACTACTGCTGAATGTATTGCAACTTCTGTTTTTCTTCTTGTAGTAAAGAGAGACTTTTATTGTTCTACTTCTGGCCTGATTCCTGATACAACATTTCCACTGCATCAATCCCCAGGCAGCAATGGCCTGAGGAAATACCCAGTGACATGTCATCTCATTAGGCCCACTATCACTCCCATCCTCTGCACTGGACTCTCTGTGGCTCGCTGTATAAGTTCCACTTGTGTGTAATAAAAAATGTCACATGATCTGTCACATGATGTGGGTATAGATCCACCAATTCTGGAAGGCCCCCGAGTCTGGAACACTACTAAGCAAGCACCATAAAGGCCAAGGAGCTCTCTAAACAGGTCAGAAACAAAGTTGTGGACATATACAGTAGATAATGAATGAGTTATAAAAAAAATCCCAAATTTTGAACATCCCTCACAGCACCATCAAATCGAAATTAGAATGAATAAAGCAAAACTACAAACCTGACAAGAGAAGGCCATCCATGAAAACTCACAGACCAGACAAGGAGGTCATTTATCAGAGATTCAACAAAGATGCCAACGATTACACAAAAGGAGGTCAAAAGATCACAGCAGAGATGCAAGTATCTGTCCATAGGACATCCATAAACTGGACACTCCACACACTTTATAGAAGATTTGCCAAATAAAATGCCATTGCTTAAAAAAAAGACACATTTGGACTTCACCAAACCACATGTGGTTGTGCAGTACCCCAGTACAGGGGGTATCTGCAAATGTTTTGTAATGTATGTTTGTTATGTACCCCCCAGTATGGCTTGGTATGATTGGCTTGGACATGGTTCATCACTCTGTTCCACAACCTATTATGAGGGGCAGGAGTGACCTGGTCTTACTTTCTGACTAGAGAGAGAGTGTAAACTAATGTGTGATGAAGATGGAAGCAAATCTTTGTGCTCCTTCTCCTTAGGCCTCTGGATCCAAGATTAAATGATCTCTGTGAAAGTTAATGCTTTGGCTACAGCAAGAAAGAGAGAAAGAAAGAAGAACTCAGAATCTGCATGGCCAGCATTGGGGTCAACAAGGTAACCTGTGACTACAGCTAACCAGACTTTGCTGCTTGTGAGGGATCACAGTTAAGACACCCATCACACTTAGCAACATCCTGCCCAAACATGATTGTAAAACCTGTATCCCTCAATGAACACTACAGCCATAATTGCAAGATAAAAGTTACCAGCCAGAGATTCTAGACGGAGAGAGAGAGAGACTTTATCAAGATAGCATATCAAAGGGGAGTAGCTACTTTTGGAAGGCAAATATTATATAGAGTGTCCATATTATGCATAGAATACATAGGCTTTATTATATCTGATAGCAATTTTGATAAATCTTCTGCATTAATCACAATTCCAGACATATTCAGACACATTTACACACAGATTATATTTCTAATTCAAAAGTCTGGGGCAACACTTATAATGGAATATATAATTACAACTGTCATATTAGTAGTGTTAGGGGAAAACACAAATGTTGCTGCCTTTTTATTTAATCTATACACCTTGGTCAAGTGTTTTGTTGGTGTCCAATGGTACCTAAGACCCGAAGAAGCGTCTGCCAGCCTCTCTAGTTGCAGGTATGTAAATTTGCTGTAAATTTGTAAATATGTAACTGATTTAAAGCCGGGTTATAATTTGAAATATTGTATTTAGGTGACCTACCTATGTGTACATGGGATGTAAGGCAAACTACTTTACTAGAAGTATTAATGAAGACATACTCTGCTAGCGCGATGGATGGGGACATACTATACAAGCACTATTAATGGGAAAATACTTCCCTACTGCTATAAATATGGCCATACTCAACTAGCACTATTAATGGAGCATACTCTACTAGCGCTATTATAGGGGACTAGAGATGGCCTTGTGGTTGCCCGGCGGTCGTTTCACGGTGAACTGCGTGTTCGCAATTCGCCGAACATATGGCGATGTCCGCCGGAGCCATATTCTTTTACATTGTGCCGAATTTTGACCCATGACATATCCATCAGGTGGGAAAGGACAGCCAATTGAGATTTTTCAGCACATGGACACACCCCCACCCTATAAAAGAACCCGATCTGGCAGCCATTTTACATTCTGTGTTTTGCCAGGAGAGGTTGCTTTGTGGAGAAGGGACAGGCTGTTAGGGACAGCAAACGCTAGCTAATAGGGCCACAACAGTCATTTTAAGGACTGGTATAGGTGTGCTATCCATAGGTGTGAGCAGCAGTTGAGCAGCTATATAGAGGGACAAAATCTATTGGAACAACTAATTGCAACGGTTGTGATATACCCGTTGCCCAAAAAAAAAAAAAAAGAAGATTGAAGGGTGTGATATACCTACTTCGACAAAATACTGATTAAGGGCTGCAATATACCTGTTGCCCCAAATAAACAGGGTGGTGTGATATAACTGTTGTGGCAAAAAAAATAATAATTGAGGGGTGTGATACACCTGCTTCCATAAAATACTGATTATGGGGTTCAATATACCTGTTTCTACCAAATATTGATTGAGGCCTGCGATATACCTGCTTCCACAAAATACCGATTAAGGGGTTTGTTATACCCGTTTCCACCAAAAATTGATTGTGGGGTGCGATATACCTGCTTCCACAAAATAATGATTAAGGGGTTTAATTTACCTGCTTCCACAAAATACTTATTGAGGGGTGCGATATACCTGCTTCCATAAAATACTGATTGAAGACTGCAATATACCTGCTTCCACAAAATACTGAGTAAGGGGTTTGAGATACAGTACCTGTTTCCACCAAATATTGATTGAGGCCTGCAATATACCTGCTTCCACAAATACTTCTCTTCTCTAGGGACTTTGGCACAGGGTCATTTTGAAAATGACAGGCAGAGGAAGAGGCAGGCCATTCCGCAGGGGTGCTAGGTGCACCAGGTCAGAGCCGAAATGGGAAGTTAGAGAAGGCGCGTGCGATTACTTCAAAGGGCGCACCAGAGTTGGTTGAGTGGCTCACTTAGCCTTCCACTTCTGCAACCTCCTCATCCTCTGTATCTGCACTCTTCTCACTCTGCTGTGTGAACCCCGATATCCACCACCATCACCATAGCCCCTCCACTTGAGTCAGAGGAAATTTTTTCCCATCCATTCCCAGATCTAACCGATGCGCAGCGATTCTTGACATCAGATGAGGAAGAGGAGATAGCAACAGCCGCCAACCAGCGGTCTGACGACAGTACCCAGATCAGCCCAAGAAGGGATGTTGCTGCCTACTCTGAGATCTCAAATGTCAGTGGTGGTGAAGGTGACAATGATGACGTGTCGATGGGCGTCACTTGGGTGCCCACAAGAGGAAGAGGAGGGGAGTTCAGAGGGAGAGAAGGAGCAGCAGAGAGGGAGGAGAAGGAGGAGAAGCTGGCAGAGCTCACAGGGCACAAGAGGCAAAAAGCAGACTGCAAATGTATCTGGAGCGAGCCATCCACCATGCACGCGCCCAAGATGCAGGCACATGACTCCGCAGTGTGGGCTTTTTTTAACGTGTCAGATGCTGACAATAGTGTTGCCATCTGCAGCCTGTGCTGTCAACGCTTAAGTCACGGTAAGTCCAAAACTGACCTAGTGACAACCGCCTTAAGAAGGCACCTGGCTTCCCATCACCGAGCCCAGTGAGAGCAATGCCGTCAGAACAAACAAAGCCATACTCCCGGCGCTCCATGTCCTGCCTTTTCTCCTCTCTTTTCCTATTTGTCCTCCACTCCAACTTCCACCGTGCCGTCGTTGTGATCATCTGGCAAAAGGCAGTCTTCCATAGCCCTAATGTTAAAGTGTAAAAAGTTGATGACGCCAGATAATCCTCTTGCCCAACGGCTGACCGCTGGCTTGTCGGATCTGCCAGCCCACCAACTACTGCCATATAAACTGGTGGACTCGGAGGCCTTTAGAAAATTTGTGGCCATTGACACACAGCAATGGAAGGTCCCCGGAAGGAAATATGTCTCCCAGAATGGCATCCCAGAGCTATATTGCCACGTTCAGTGGCAAGTGAATATATGTCTGGCACTCGGTGTCAGTGCCAAGATACATCTGACAACAGACATGTGGTCTAGCAAAGATTGGCAGGGCAGGTACATAACTTTTACTGCCCACTGGGTGAACCTTCTGACGGCTGTCAAGCATGTAACCTGTGGCTCCTGTGTGGATTTGGTGTTACCGCCAAGGATTGCATGCAGGCCTGCCTCTTCTTCTCCTCCTCCTCCTACTCCATCCTCCATCTCCTCCTTGGTTGACTCCTCCATTTCCACTGCTACCGCCTCTTCCGCTGCGCCCCCAAGCTCCCCAGAACCTATACGACATCCCAGGTGAGACACTGCCATTCTGTGCTGCGGCTGTTGTGCCTGGAAGCCAAGAGCCACACCAGTCCTGCACTGCTTTCAGCTCTGCGGTCACAGGCCGATCAGTGGCTAACCCCGCTCAATTTGACAGTCTGTAAAGTGGTGTTCGACAATGGTGCCAATCTGCTGAGTGTGCTGAAACAGGGCAAAATTACACACGAGCCGTGCATTGCACACGTCCTGAACTTAGTCATGCAACGATTTGTTGCCAAATACCCCGGAGTACAGGACGTCTTGTGGCAGGCCAGGAAAATCTCTGGCCATTTTAGAAGATCTTACATGGCCATGGCTCGCCTTGCTGATGTTCAGCGGCGACACCACTTGCCCGTCAGACGTCTGATTTGTGACAGCCCGATGCGCTGGAACTCCACCTTGTATATGCTTGATAGGCTGCTCCAGCAGCAACGTGCCGTTAACGACTACCTGTATGAACTCTGCTGCAGGACAGGTTTTGGGGAGCTTGGTTTCTTTTCACCACCCCAGTGGCTGCTCATGCGCGACGCATGCAGACTTCTGCGGCTATTTGATGAGATCACCAAACTGGTCAGTCGCAGCCAGGGCATCGTACCTTATGCCTTCTTTCTGGAGAATGCATTGCATCGTGTCATGGATCAAGCAGTCGACGAGCAGGAGCTGGAAGATAAGGAAGTCACAATGCTGAATGAATTCCCGGGGGGGGGCTATTTCATCTGAGACAAGTTAGCAGGAGTCTGAATAGGAGGAGGATGGTGGCTAGGGGGAGGAGGAGCAAGAAGAGCAGGCTTTGAGGGAGACTTTAAACTTTTCGGGGATACCTGGTGTTGTCCTTGGCTGGGGGGAGGAGACCAAGGACGACATTCTCCTGGACGATGAGCCGGAGCCAGGATGCTCCACCGCTTCCAATTTAGTGCAAATACGGGCCTTCATGCTCCAGTGTTTGAAGAGGGACCCCTGTAAAAACAGCATAAAGGGCAAGGACCAGTACTGGGTGGCAACCTACTTAGACCCCCGGTACAAACACAAAATGACAAACGTGTTACCAGCATCACAGAGGGCAGGCAGAATGCAGCATTTCCAGGCCTTGCTGCGAGAGATGCTGCATTCTGCTGTTGCGGGTGCTGGCAGAGGAATTTTCACCTACAGCAAACCTGGTGCGGGTACCAATCCTACCACGCCTGCAAGAAGAGGGCGTTTTGAAGATGTGTTGGTCACTTCGGATATGAGATCATTCTTGCAGCCAACCCATCGACAGCCGCCCTCCGCTTCCAGCCTCAGGGAATGTCTAGACTGACAGGTGTCCGACTACATCGGGTTAGCGGTGAGGAAACCCTGGACTACTGGGTGTGCAGGCTTGACCTGTGGCCAGAGCTGGCACAATTTGCCATGGAACTATTGGCTTGCCCCTCATCGAGTGTCTTGTCCCAAAGGACATTCAGCAGGGGGGATTGTGACCGATAAGCGCACTCGCCTAGCTCACGACAGTGTGGACTACCTCACATTTCTAAAAATAAATGAGGCATGGATCTCGGAGGAATTCAACAGCTGTCACAACCACGTGTAATTGAATTTCCTCATATCAGCCCACACATATCCACCACAACCCTGAACAAAGAATGGTCCTTGTCTTATGGATATACAGTCATGGACAAAAGTTTTGAGAATGACACAAATATTAGTTTTCACAAAGTTTGCCGCTAAACTGCTTTTAGATCTTTGTTTCAGTTGTTTCTGTGATGTAGTGAAATATAATTACACACACTTCATACGTTTCAAAAGCTTTTATCGACAATTACATGACTTTTATGCAAAGAGTCAGTATTTGCAGTGTTGGCCCTTCTTTTTCAAGACCTCTGCAATTCGACTGGGCATGCTCTCAATCAACTTCTGGGCCAATTCCTGACTGATAGCAACCCATTCTTTCATTATAACTTCTTGGAGTTTGTCAGAATTAGTGGGTTTTTGTTTGTCCACCCACCTCTTGAGGATTGACCACAAGTTCTCAATGGGATTAAGATCTGGGGAGTTTCCAGGCCATGTACCCAAAATGTCAACGTTTTGGTCCCCGAGCCACTTAGTTATCACTTTTGCCTTATGGCTCGGTGCTCCATCATGCTGGAAAATGCATTGTTCTTCACCAAACTGTTGTTGGATTGTTGGAAGAAGTTGCTGTTGGAGGGTGTTTTGGTACCATTCTTTATTCATGGCTGTGTTTTTGGGCAAAATTGTGAGTGAGCCCACTCCTTTGGATGAGAAGCAACCCCACACATGAATGGTCTCAGGATGCTTTACTGTTGGCATGACACAGGACTGATGGTAGCGCTCACCTTTTCTTCTCTGGACAAGCCTTTTTCCTGATGCCCCAAACAATCAGAAAGAGGCTTCATCGGAGAATATGACTTTGCCCCAGTCCGCAGCAGTCCATTCACCAGATTTTCTGCAGAAGATCAATCTGTCCCTGATGTTTTTTTTGGAGAGAAGTGGCTTCTTTGCTGCCCTTCTTGACACCAGGCCATCTTCCAAAAGTCTTCGCCTCACTGTGCGTGCAGATGCGCTCACACCTGCCTGCTGCCATTCTTGAGCAAGCTCTGCACTGGTGGCACTCTGATCCCGCAGCTGAATCCTCTTTAGGAGACGATCCTGGTGCTTGCTGGACTTTCTTGGACGCCCTGAAGCCTTCTTACCAAGAATTGAACCTTTTTCCTTGAAGTTCTTGATGATCCTATAAATTGTTGATTGAGGTGCAATCCTAGTAGCCACAATATCCTTGCCTGTGAAGCCATTTTTATGCAACGCAATGATGGCTGCATGCATTTCTTTGCAGGTCACCATGGTTAACAATGGAAGAACAATGATTTCAAGCATCACCCTCCTTTTAACAGGTCAAGTCTGCTATTACAACCCAATCAGCCTGACATAATGATCTCCAACCTTGTGCTCGTCAACATTCTCACCTGAGTTAACAAGACGATTAGTGAAATGATCTCAGCAGGTCCTTTAATGACAGCAATGAAATGCAGTGGAAAGTTTTTTTTGGGATTAAGTGAATTTTTATGGCAAAGAAGGACTATGCAATTCATCTGATCACTCTTCATAACATTCTGGAGTATACGCAAATTGCTATTATAAAAACTTAAGCAGCAACTTTTCCAATTTCCAATATTTATGTAATTCTCAAAACTTTTGGGCACGACTGTACAGCGGCATAAAAGGCCTTTTCTGTAAGGTGAATCCCTAATTTTTGGGGCCTGTACTCCAGTGGCCTACAGTAATTTTTTTATCCAGAGACCGCCTAATGTACCTTTAGCCACATCATCACAAGTTCTTTTCTGTCAGGTGAATGCCAATTTTTTGGGGCCTGTACTGGCCTACAGTAAAAATTTTAGCCAGTGACCGCGTAATGTACATCATCACAAGCTCTTTTCTGTCAGGTGAATGCCTAATTTTTGAGGCCTGTACTCCTGTGGCTTAAAAATAATTATTTTTCTAGGCTCCAGCGGGGCACATTTTTGAGAGTTTCCCTTTGAGACGCATAAAAATGGCCCCTGATTAAAATACATATTTTTGGTGGGAATTTTTGACAATAATCCCCCTCTGGTATGCCACTGTCCATTTGTAGGACTATTTGTGCACTTCTAGTAAGTATTTGGTGGCTGCAAATATGACCTGAAGGTTTTTCAGGTTCCCCTGCCATTAAAGTCAATGGGATCCCGCCACAAACGGGATCACTAGTGGGGACATACTCTATAAGTGCTATTAATGGGGAAATATTGTACTAGTGCGATTAATGGGAACATACTCTACTAGTGCTGCAAGTATGAACACACTCTATAACACTATTAATTGAGCATTTTCTACTAGCACTATTATTAAGAACATTTACTCTATTAGTGCTATTAATGGAGACATACTCTAACAGCAGTATTAATGGGGACATACTCTACTAGTACAATTAATGGGCACATACTCTAATAATGCTATTAATTGGGATATACTCTACTAGCGCTATTAATGGGGATGTACTCTACTAGTGCTATTAATGGGGATCTACTCTACTAGTGCTATTAATTAGGGACGTACTCAACTAGCACTATTAGTAGGGAACTTCTCTGCTTACTAGAGCTATTAAAAAGAACATACTCTATTATCACTATTTATGAGGACATACTGTATTAGAGCTATTAATGGGCACGTACGCTACTAGTACTATTAATGGGCACGTACGCTACTAGTACTATTAATGGGGACATACTGAACTAGTAATATGAATGCGGTCATACTCTAATAGTACTATTAATGGGGACAAACTCCACTATTACTATTAATGGAAACATACTTTACTAGACAATAATGGGGACATACTGTACTAGCACTATTATTAAAGACAATTTATTTTCAGCAATATTAAAGGGAACATTACTCTACTAGCACAGTTAATGGGGATGTACTCTACTAACATTATTAACCAAGGCATAATCTACTATTACTATTAATTACAAGAACTATTAATGGAGACACACTCTACCAGCAATATGAATTGGGGCAAACTGCACTATTGCTGTTTATTGGGACCTTCTCTGCTAGTGCTATCAATGGGGACATACTCTACTAGCACTAATAATGGAGATATGCTCTACTAGTGCTATTATTAAGGACATACTCTACCAGTACTGTTAATGGAGAAATACTCTACTAGTGCTATTCATTGGGACATACTGTAATAGTGCTATTAATGGGGACATACTCTACCAGCACTATTAACGAGAACATAAACTACTAGTGCTATAATAAAAAGGGTTGTGTCTAGAGTTGAGCGGACACCTGGATGTTTGTGTTCGACTGGTTCGGCCGAACTTCACAAAAAAGTTAGAGTTCGGGACTCGAACTTGACCCCGAACCCCATTGAAGTCAATGGGGACCCGAACTTTGGAGCACTAAAATGCCTCCAAAAAAAGTCATGGAAATGGCTAGAGGGCTGCAAATGGCATTAAAATGTGGTTAAGAGCATGGCAAATGCTCTTTAAACAAATGAGATAGGGATATGATTTAAAATAACATAAAATACGCAAAATTACAAAATAATAATCATGACCTAGGAGGACGAGGTCCATATGGAGTAGGAGGTTGAGGAGGCGGTGGATGTGGCGGTGTAGGTGGAAGCGGTGGTGGAGGAGGTAGCCTACACTGGTTTTTGGTTTTAATTTTTAATTATTTTTTTGTTTGAATTAGGGTACACCCCAAAACATTGGGAAATATAACCTGTGATAACCCCCTCCAGCCGTGCTAAACAAACGTTAAGACAATACACTGGCTGCAGGGCAGGACAGCACCTCCATGGCATAAAGGGCAGGCTCAGGCCATATGCCCAATTTGGAGACTCAGAAATTAAAGGGGCACACCCATCAGTAAGTACGTGTAGGCGTGTGAACACATACTGCTCCACCATGTCGCACGTCCCCGTGATGTCCACGATCCAAGTGGATATCTGCTCTATCAACTTTCAATGTTCTTTTCTGCGCCTACCATGTTGATCACGGTTAGCAGCGAATCAGAGTTCCACGCCGGAGAGGGAGCCTGAGAAAGGGAGACCACATCCAAGGGAGGTCAACGGCTACAATGTGATCAATCTGAAATGTGGGACAAATTATTGAAGCCGAAGCTTCCAAGAAAAAGTAGGGGTGCGCGGCAATTACCCACTCCCGACTCGGGGAGGTAGTGATGATAAATAACAATACAGGTCTCTTAAATTGCCCTGTTGTTGGAATGATTAATAAAAATTATAGGGAATGTCACTGGGGTATTTTGGATTTGGAAACATTAGACAGGAGAGGCCCTGTTGTCGCTTTGTTGACTCTAGATAAGTTCTGCCTGATCACACATCCCTGTGACGTCCACCATCCATTTGGATATCTTCTCTATCAACTTTCAATGTTCTTTTCTGCGCCTACCATGTTAATCACGGTTAACGGCAAATCAGGGTTCCACGCCGGAGAGGGAGCGTGAAAGAGATACCACATCCAAGGAAGGTCAATGGCTCCAATGTGATCAAGCGGAAATGTGGGACAAGTTGTTAAAGTTGAAGCATTAAATGAAATGAGGGGACGCGCGTCAATTAAAGAAAAATTTTTGAAATTTAATTCCCTGTCAACTATGCAGAACAGGGGTTTTTCGTCACTCACTAATGGAACAGACGATTTAATTTTTTTTTTTGTCTCTGTCACCTATGCAAAGCAGGGGTTTATTCACAGCAAAAATTGTAAAATGTCACCCAAGAATGTAACAGACGTATTTAGTGAAATGTATTTTCCACTAGGTAGAGCAGCCCAAAATTTGTGAATGTCACCCAACTATGTAAGAGACAAATTATTGAAATTACAAAAAATAAATAAAAAATACGTACAAATTTTAAAACATATTCTTGATGTATGAGGTGGAGGTCCATATGGAGTAGGAGGTTGAGCAGGTGGTGGACGTAGCAGTGTAGGTGGAAGCGGCGGTGGAGGAGAACGAGGTAGCTTGTGTCTGATAACGCACCCTGCCGTGCTAAACACACGTTCAGACAATAAACTGGCTGCAGGACAGACCAGCACCTCCAAGGCGTAAAGGGCAAGCTAAGGCCATGTGCCGAATTTGAAGACCCAGAATTTGAAGGGGGCAGACCTGTCATTCAGTACATGTAGGCGTGTGCACACATACTGCTCCACCATGTTGGTAAAATGCTGCTTCCTGCTAAGACGTTCCATATCAGCTGGTGGTGCTGGTTGTTGAGGCGTGCTGACAAAGCCTTTCCACATTTCGGCCATGCTAACACTGCCTTCTGAGGTGCTGGTGGTGCCCCAGCTGCGTTGGCGACCTCTTCCTCCTCCTTCTCCTCCTTTGCATTGTGCTTCCACTGTGCCCCCGCTGTCAAATGGGAATGCCACCAGCAGCGCGTCTACCAGCGTGCGCTTGTACTCGTGCATCTTACAATTACGCTCCAGTGACGGAATTAAGGACAGTATGTTGTCCTTGTAATGGGGATCCAGCAGCGTGGCCACCCAGTAATCAGCACAAGTTAGAATGTGGGCAACTCGGCGGTCGTTGTGGAGACACTGCAGCATGTAATCGCTCATGTGTGCCAGGCTGCCCAGAGGCAACGAAAAGCTGTCCTCTGTGGGAGGTGTATCGTCTGTGTCCTCTGTATCCCCCCAGCCATGCACCAGTGATGCCCATGAGCTGGTTTGGGTGCCACCCTGCTGTGAACACGGTTCCTCCTCCGCCTCGATCTCCTCATCCTCCACCTCTTCATCCTCCAGAACTGTGCCCTGGCTGGACAATTGTGTACCTGGCATTTGTGGGTGCAGGAACCCACCCTCGGAGCCACTTGTGAAGTACTGGCCGGAAACCCTATGAAATGATCCTTCTTCCTCCTCCTCCTCCTCCTCCTCCTCCTCCTGTGTCACATTCTCTTCCATCATCGCCAGCAGTGTTTTTTCAAGGAGGCATAGAAGTGGGATAGTAACGCTAAGAACGGCGTTATCAGCACTGGCCGTGTTGTTGGAGTACTTGAAACAGCACAACAAGGCACACAGGTCTCGCATGGAGGTCCAGTCAATGGTGGTGAAGTGGTGATGTTCCGCCGAGCGACTCACCCGTGCGTGCTCCAGCTGAAACTCCACTATAGCCTGCTGGTCGCACAGTCTAGCCAGTATGTGCAAGGTGGAGTTCCACCTTGTGGGCACGTCGCGTATGAGGTGGTAAGCGGGAAGGCCATAGTTACACTGCAGCGCTGACAGGCGAGCAGCAGCAGGGTGAGAACGCCGAAAGCGCGCACAGATGGCCCGTACTTTATGCCGCAGCTCTGACAAATCGGGGTAATTATTATTTTTTTTTTTATTTATATATTTTTTATTTTATATAACGCAACAAGGTACAAGTACAGATACTGTCACGCCTCGCAGGGCGTGTTGCATTTACAAAGAAGTCAGAACATATTTCACACAAGATACAGCCATAGTACACTTTCTATGTTTCTAATACTATATAGACATATAGCATCATTCGGGAAATTTCTGTATCAGTGGCATTGGTGACCAAAAGAACTACAGACATAGGGAGATATATTAATGAAAGAGATTGTGAAAAGATCACTGTGAGTAGCTTGGGTGCCTAAACTTTTGCCACAGATGCCATTGGCGTTGAAATTTCGGGTGGTTTCTCGCTTCCCATGAGGAAATTTCCTCAAAACTGAAGATTTGGTTGACCTTTAATTTCCATTGCTCTATGGGGGGAGGTGAGGTAGACAACCAATATTTAGGGATTAACAGTCGGGCTGCTGTCAATAGCTGTTTGAAGAGAAAAGGCGTAGGATGTATTTCCTTAGTTATATCGAGGTTAAGGAGGGCTCTGCTCGCAGATAGTTGTACTTTTGTCTTGCAGATTGAGTTACCAATCTGGAATATTTCTCTCCACCAGGTCATGATGATTGGGCAATCCCACCAAATGTGGAAAAAAGTTCCTCTATTTTTACCACACCTCCAACATATATCAGAGGCTGTAGGCGAATACTGGGCTGTAATATCCGGTGTTTTGTACCATCTGGTAAGGATCTTGTATCCATTTTCCTGTATGCGCACACATCTAGATAGTTGGTGTGGGGGTGACAAGACATTTGACAAGACGGAAAAGGGAATTTCCTGGCCCAGATCCTTTTCCCAGTGCCGGATAAACGCCGGTTTGGTGAAAAGCGATGGTATGTTGATTCTTTTATATAGTTGTGAGATTAATCTTCTTGGGGGAACAGGGTCCGAGATAAGAATCTCTGACCACTGCAATGGGCGAAAGAGGTCGCTCTTTGAAATGTGTTGTGAGAGGTATGCATGTACGTATGAAGTGGAGGAGATATGTAAGCCGTCGGCATTAAAGACTTTTTGGAACTCTTTAGCCTGGAGTAAGGAGCCATTAATATCAAAGAAGGAAAGGATTGGAATGGATGAATCCCTCAATTCCCTTGGAGTACATTCAATTACTGCGGGTAAAGCAGTTCCCAGGATATCCCTGATGGAGAGAAGAGGGGAAGGAAAAGGAATTGAGCAATGGGAGGACTGGAGCCATTTCTACGCATTGATGGTGGCCTGAATAACAGGATATGGTGAGGAGGGTAACATACACGAGCTTCCCTGAGCTAATAGAAGAGATCTAAATGGTTTGCGAATCAGCTCTTGCTCTAACGCGACCCAGGGCTTTGCGTTATCAGATCTAAGCCAATCTATTGCTCTAGATAGTAAAACTGCCTTTCCATATAACTCTGGGTCTGGTAGTGCAATGCCTCCAAAACACTAAGAACGTGATAGCAGCTCGTACGACAATCTAGGCTTCATTCCTCTCCAAATAAAGGATCGGAATAGTTTTTTAAGAGAATTATAGTAAGTTTTGGGGACTGGGATGGGCAGAACCTGTTGTAGATAGGTAAGGCGAGGAAGTATCAAGGACATAAGCAGGTTTTTCCTACCAAACCAGGAGATGGTTGGAATATCTAGTTTACTTATGCTATGGGAAATATCATCTAATAATGGAGTATAGTTTAATGAGAATAACTCAGAGGGTTTAGGGCTAATTTTAATCCCTAAATATGTTATGGTAGGGGAGGACCAGTTGAAAGGGGAATCTCTTTCTAAGCTTCTTTGATTGGGGGATTCCTATACAGATTACTAGTGATTTCTGTTTGTTTATTTTAAAGTTGAAAAGAGTGCTATATATATCCAGATGTTTTTGGATTGCGGGTAGTGATTCCTTCGGGTTGGATGTCATAATCATAATATCATCCGCAAAGGCGGCAACTTTGTGGTCTGTACCTCCCAGTGTTACTCCTCGGATCCCCGAGTCAGTTCTCAATTTTAGTAGGAGCGGTTCCAGGGCCAAGACGAATAGTAGAGGGGATAGTGGGCACCCCTGTCTAGTACCGTTCTGAATTGAAAATGGGTCTGATAGGTCACCATTAATCAGAACAGAGGCAGAGGCTTGGGCATACATTGCAAAGGTGGCTTGCACAAAGGGATCAGGTAGGCCAAATCGGGTCAGGATGCTTCGCAGAAAAGACCAGCTAATTCTGTCGAACGCTTTTTCTGCATCCGTGCTTAACAGTAAAAGCGGTTTTGACCGAACGGTGGAGAACTGTATTATATTCAATACTCTAGCCGTATTGTCTCTACCTTCCCTGCGTCTGACAAAGCCTACCTGATCCCCGTGTACTATTGATGGGAGGAAAACTGCAAGGCGGTTAGCCAACAATTTTGCTAATAATTTAAGGTCGATATTGAGGAGGGAAATGGGTCTGTAGTTAGCGCAGTGCTTAGGATCCTTCCCTTCTTTAGGGATCAAAGTAATGTGGGCTAGTGTCATGTCCCTGGAAAGCTTCTCCCCTTGCAAGGCTAAATTACATACCTCTAGTAGGTGAGGAAGTAGGCGTTGTTGGTAATTCTATAATATTGGACCGGAAGACCATCAGGGCCTGGGCTTTTCCCTGAGGGGGTCTGTTTTAATGCAGTCTCCAATTCCTCTAAGGTGAAAGGGGAAGCCAATTTCTGTTTCTGGTCTTCAGAAATAGTTGGCAAGGGGAGTGAGTTTAGGAAGGAGTTGAGGGTGGTTGTCAGGTCCTCTGGGGCTATTGTGTGGGGCAGATTATAGAGAGTTTCGTAAAACTCCCGAAATTGGGCGCCTATTTCTTTGGAAGAATATAAAGGCGAACCTTGGGGGGATTCTATCTGGTGAATGTAATTTGTCGATCTCCTATTTTTTATCCTACTCATCATGAACTTGGATGTTTTGTCCCCGTGAGCAAAAAATTTGTGTTGAGAATTCAGGAATAGTTTAGCTGCAGAGTGTTGTAGCATGGCTTTCAGCTCTGCTCTAGTATCGGATAACTATTGGAGTTGTAAGGCAGAGAAGGAGCGTTTATGTTGTGATTCCAGGGATTTTATTTTCTGGAATAGGTAGTCTAGTTTTTTGTTTCTTTCTTTTTTTTGGTAAGCTCCTATACTAATGAAGTGTCCCCGTATAAAAGGCTTGTGTGCATCCCATAAGGAAAAGGCTGAAATATCTGGGTCTTTATTTAGGGTAAAGTATTCATCAAGAAGCTCAGCGATCTTATCCCTAGTTTTCGGTTTCCATAAAAGAGACTCATTTAGGCACCACGTGAATTTATTCTGTTTGGGTACAAGGGCTGATATTGAAAGGGATATAGGGGCGTGGTCAGAAAGGTGGATAGATCCTATTTGGGGATTGTGGCAGAATTGAAGATGTTGCTTAGAAACAAATAGGTAATCCAAGCGTTGGTATGTCCCATGTGCGGAAGAGTAGAACGTATAGTCGGTTGTGGTGGGATATAATGTGAGCCAAACATCTATTAGGTGAAGGTTCCATAAACCTTCTCTAATCTAACGGAGAGTTTTAAGCGCCAGAGCTGATTTTGAGGTTGACGAATCTAATTGAGGGTTTAAAGTAGCATTGAGGTCTCCTCCTGCTACGACCAGACCTTCTGCGAAGGATTTAATGATGGGGAAAACCTTGGAGAACCAGCTATAGTGACCAGTGTTTGGTGCATAAAGGTTGATGAATGTGTATACTTGGGGACCAATACTACCCTTGACCAGTAGGTAGCGGCCGTCAGGGTCCTGTAGGTGTGAGGTGCACTGGAAGGGAACTCTCCTCTGGAACCCAATACTCACGCCACCTGAGGCAGAGGAGTTACCTCCACAGTGATACCACTGGGAAAAGTGGCCATGTGATAGGTTGGGGTAATGATTAAATTTAAAGTGTGTCTCCTGAAGAAGTAGGACATTGGCCCCCGATTTGCGTAACAATGAGAAAACCTGACTCAGTTTAGATGGAGAATTAAAGCCTTTGACATTGTAGGACGCAAATGATAGGTCAGCCATGATATGTGTTGTACAATGTGTTACCTTGCTGAGTGACCTTTCTTCCCCAGGAGAGCGCACTATTACTGAGGGTGCAAGGTGAAGGCCGAGCGAGTCCGAGTCCCAGAGGGAGTTCTTGCTTCTTTTGGGTCTTTAGGATAGACAATACCTGCACCTTCAAAACAATATAAAGAAAATGAACAAAACGGAAATGAACATGGTTGAGAAGTCTCAAGTAATGGTACCCACTGAGATGGGTTTGAACAATAAGTGACACAAGGGTCACAAGGGTCACAGAGGGGGAAATGGTTAGTCACCCTATTGTGATCCTCTAAGCACAAAATGCTAGTCAAATGTGATTGATAGACAGACAATGGATAAGCTTGTCAGAAAATGAGGAAGAAAAGAGAAGAGAATGAGGAGGGGGGGGAGGGGGGGATGAGATGGGTGTAAGATAATAGCTTTCGGCGTCCGTGGAAGCTCAAATGGTGAAATCTTCGGGAGTTCTGTGAGGTCTTGATACATCTCCCAGTTCGCAATGTCCAGTGGTGGGATTTGCAGGTGATCATATGCCTCTATAAGGTCAGCAAACTTATTGATGTTGAGGCGACGGCCTGCATAGAAGAACGATATCCCAAAGGGAAAGGACCATCTATAAGGGGTCTTATTCATTCAGCCAGTCCGTCAAGGGCTTCAGTGATCTTAGTTTTTTCAATGTTGACGGCGCCAGGTCCTGGTAGATCGAGATGTTGGAATCTTCGTACGAAAGTTCCTCATGGGCCCTAGCTGCCTCTAGGATCGCGGCCTTTACTTGGAAATTTAGGAACCTGCAAATAACATCTCTAGGCGGTTCTGATCCCTTGGGTTTAGGTCTGAGCGCCCGGTGTGCGTGCTCAATGACTATATCTGCCTGGCTGTCGGTGCCAAGCAGGGAGCAGCATATAGCAGTTACCGCTCCTGGAATATCTGCTGCCGCGACGGTCTCCGGTATCCCCCTGAAGCGCAGATTATTCCTGCGTCCCCTATTTTCTTGATCCTCCACTGCGTTTTGGAGGTCATTAAGGTAAGTGCGGCACTTATGCAGGGAGGACGCAGTCAGTGTTTGATGATTGATCATTGCGGCCTGTTGCGTCTCCAGTGAGACTACACGATCGCCAATATGGTGGATATCTTGACGCATTGCTGTGAGTTCGTTCAGGATCGGCTCCATAGCTTTACACAGAGACTGCTTCAAGAAGCGGGGAGTTATGGGGAGTGCGGTCTTGCCGTGCGAGTCTTCTATGTCGCTTTCTCCCTCAGATGTTTCGGCTGTCCGCTCGCTCACCTTGCTCGGCGGGTTCGGCGCCATCTTGCTTTCTCTGGCCGCCACGGTGGCTGCCGCTTTTTTGAGGAATTTATCAATTTCTCCACTATTGCTCTGCTGTTTGCTGGCACCGGAGGTGTCCCCAGCTCTAGCGTTGCCGATCTTCACCATGCTGCCGTCTGTCAGCTTGTATATGCTGGTGCTTTAGTGGATCAGACACGGAGAGCTCCTAACTATGCTGCCATCACAGTCAGGCGCTAGCTCCGCCCCCCCCCCAAATCGGGGTGATTTTTAAGGAGCCTCTCAACCACCAAATTCAGCACATGCGCCAGGCAAGACAAGAGATGTGCGTCAAACCGGCTAGGCCCAGAGCTGCTACGAGATTTTGCCTATTATCGCACACCACTAGGCCGGGCTTGAGGCTCACTGGCACCAACCACTCATTGGTCTGTTGTTCAAGGCCCGTCCAGAGCTCCTGTGCGGTGCGGGGTTTATCCCCAAAACAGATAAGTTTTAAAACTGCCTGCTGTCGCTTACCCCTGGCTTTGCTGAAGGTGTTACGCTGACCGGCTGAGGAGGCGGTAGAGGATGAGGAAGGGGAGTAGTAGGAGGAGGATGAAGCAACAGGAGGCAAAGAGAAGTGCCCTGCAATCCTTGGTGGTGGAAGCACATGCGCCAAACTGCTATCCGCCTCAGGCCCAGCTGCCACTGCATTTACCCAGTGTACTGTTAAGGAGATATAACATCCCTGACCGTGCTTACTGGTCCACGTATCCGTAGTTAGGTGGACCTTGCCACAGATGACGTTGCACAGTGCACACCTGATTTTGTCCCCCACTTGGTTGTGCAGGGAAGGGATGGCTCGCCTGGAAAAGTAGTGGTGGCTGGGCACAACGTACTGTGGGACGGCCACCGCCATCAGGCTTTTAAAACTCTCCGTCTCCACCAGACAGAATGACAGCATTTTAAAGGCCAGTAATTTTGAAATGCTGGCATTCAGGGCCAGGGATCGCGGGTGGGTAGGGGGGTACTTCCTCTTCCGCTCCAGTGCTTTGGAGATGGAGAGCTGAACGCTTCTGTGGGACATTGTGGAGATGCTTGGTGACCCAGGTGGTGGTGTTGCTGGCAGATCCTCTGTTTGAGGGGGGCAGGTGGCACTGTCACTCCAGAGGTGGATGAAGAGGGTGAGACTGCAGCAGAAGAGAAAGCAAGGGGAGCCAGAGACCTTTCTTGGTTTTTGAGGTGTCTACTCCATTGCAGATCGTGCTTTGCACTTAAATGCCTAGCCATGCATGTTGTGCTCAGGTTTAGAACGTTTATGCCTCGCTTCAGGCTCTGATTGCACAGCATGCAAACCACTCGTGTCTTGTCGTCAGCACATTATCCGAAGAACTGCCACGCCAGGGATCTCCTTGAAGCTGGCTTTGGTGTGCTCGTTGCGTTGGGCAGTGGCAGGAGTACTGTCTAGGGGACGGCCGCTCCGATTTTGCACCCTGCTTCCTTTTCTGCTGTGCTGGTGGCTCTGTGTGACCACCACCTCTTCCTCCGAACTACACAGGTCACTCGCATGACCTTGATTCCATATGGGGTTGAAGGTTCGGTCGCCTACTCGCACCTGAGGAAGGTGTTTCACTTGTGCGTGTAGCTGGCACAGATTGACCACGTACTCTCCCTGCAACAGGACCTCCACCAGCAGCACCACGACCGGGGCCACGTCCCTTATTTGACGCTCTCCTCATTCTCCGCAAATTTAGGATCTTGTCCAAAATGGGTGTTTTTTTAATAGCAGAACATAACCGCAGTACCTAACTCGTGTATTTCCCACTGACAGATGCTGCAAAGGCACCAGATGTAGGGTATTGCCTAAAATTGGTGCTTTTTTTGAACCCAGAAAATTATTGCAGTATTTCAAGATTGTATTTGTCTGTCACAAATGCACATATGCTGTACTGGTGCACTGAGCTTGCATAAAATGGCCGCCGACGCCCACCTAACTAACAGAAGAAAGTTATTTTTCTGTGTCACTGGGATTAGGGCAGGGTAAAAAGATTGTGCACTGCACCCACAAAAAAAATATCTATATAGATCGCTGAGTTAACAAGCACTTCCGAATAAAGATTCTTTCCTATTCTCTCCCTTACAGCAGCAGCATCCTATCCCTACACTAATTAGAGCAGAGTGACATGCAGCGCTACGTGACTCCAGCTTATATAGAGACCCGGTCACATGCTGCACTGGCCAATCACAGCCATGCCATTAGAAGGCATGGCTGTGATGGCTTCTAAGAGCACACAGTTAAACGCTTGTTAATTGGCTTTTCTGCAGCCTTTCAAAAAGCGCCATTAAATTGCCGAACACCAAACCCGAACTTTAACTGAAAAGTTTGGGTTTGGGGTTCAAAAATTCTAAAAATCGTTATGAAACCGAACTTCACAGTTCGGGTTCACTCAACCCTATTTGTGTCACTTCAGCAAATGGCATTTATTATGTAGAGAAAGTGAATACCAGGCACTTAGTATGTATTGTGATTGTCCATATTGCTGCCTTTACTGGTTGGATTCATTTTTCCATTACATTATATACTCTACTAGTGCTATTAATGGGGGCATCCTATAGTAGAGCAATTGAGGACATACTGTACCAGTTCTATTAATGGGGACATACTCTACTAGCACTATTAATCCAGACATAATCTTCTATGACTAATATTAAGGACATACAGTACTCTACTTGTGCTATTAATGAGGAAATTCTGTACTAGCACAATAATAATGACATACTCTACTAATGCTAATAATGGGACATACTCTACTAGTACTATTAATGAGGACATATTATACTATCACTATTAATGGGGACATAATCTACTACTACTACTATTAATAGGAGCATAGTATACTGCCATTATTAAACAGGACACTGCTACTAATCTATAATAATAAAATCCCTGTGTCCATGTGAGTGTGTGTGTGTGTGTCACCAGTTTTTCACTGGGCATGCGCGGCGTCCTAGCAGGACACAACGCTACACACAAGTTTCCCTGCTCCTGCCACAGCGGCCATGAAGGAGATGCTGAGCACGCAGCACCTCCTCCCTTTTTGACCGTTTAACCCCTTTCATGCCGTGGTTCTTAGGGACCACTGAATGGAGGGGTTAACCATCGGGCCGCTGCTCTGCTGTGGCAGCGGCCGATGCTTAAAGGTTAAACTGAGGAAGCTCCCTTCCTCACCGGGCCGCTGAGCTGTGGCAGCGTCCCGGTGGTTACCATGGCAACCGGACGCCTTCACAGGCTTTCGGTTTGCCATGGTATATCTAAGGCTTAGGCCTCCTGCACACGAACGTGTGCGCCCCGTTGCTGTATTGCGGACCGCATTTGTGGATCCACAATACACGGGTGCCGTTCTGTGGGCATTCCGCATCACGGATGTGGACCCATTAACTTCAATGGGTCCGCAAATCCGAAGATGCAGAGTGGTGCGGGACAAAAGCCTGGAACGGAACCCTATGGGAGCACTACGGAGTGCTTCCATGGGGTTTCACCCCATACTTCCATTCCGTAAAAAGATAGAACATGTCCTATCTTTTTGCAGAACGGCCACCCCACGGACGGTGTTAGTGCAATTTGCAAGCCGCAGCACGACCACGAGGCGTGCAGGCGGCTTTAGTGTGAATTAAATACACTACAGTAAGTAAGTAAAATACCTTTCTATATCCACATATAATTGGTTAAAAATGTAAAAAATAAAAACCACTAAACGTGTTTGGTATCGCCGCATTCGTAAGGACCTGAGCTATAAAAAGGATCATTTTACTTTTATTACACGGTGAACACAATAATAAAAAAATAAAAAAACTATATTGGAATTGCAATTTTGCCCACTGCACCCACCCAAAAAAATTGTATAAAAAGTGATAAAAAAAAGTCATATGTATCCAAAATTATCACCAATTAAACCGTTACCTCAGCCCACAAAAAATGAGCCCCTACATAAGCCAATCATCCCAAAAATAAATATAATATGGCTTTCTGAAAATGGAGACACAAAAACATGATTTTTTTTTCAAACATGCTTTTATTAAATAAAATAAAGCTTTGCACATACTAGTTATTGTCATGTCCATGACGACGTGCTCTATAAAAATAGCATGTGATCCAACTCATCTTGTGAACACCATCTGAAAAAAAACAAGTGCCAAAATATATATATATTTTTTAAATGCTTTTATCGTGTAAAATAAAAAAATAAAAATGCACATATTAGGCATCGCTGTGTCCACAGCAACCTGCTCTATAAAAATACTATGTGATCCAACCCGTCTGGTGAACGTTGTAAAAAAAAAAAAAAAAAGTGCCATAAAGCCATTTTTTTATCACCTTACATCACAAAAAGTGTAATACGATCATAAATTCAAAATGGTACCAATCAAACCATCATCTCTTCCAGCAAGACAATCGCCCCAAAAATTAAAAAATATGGCTTTTAGAAAATGGAACACAAAAACATGATTATTATTTTTTATGTTATTGTGTAAATCCGAAATAAAATTACAAAAATACTTATTAGGTATTGTCGCATCGTTACAGCCTGCTCTATAAAAATATCACATGATCTACTCTGTCAGGTGAACATTGTAAAAAAACAAATAAAACCTGTGCCATATATATATATATATATATATACACATACAGCACTATAAGCCATATAAAGAGCAGCCCCTGTCAGCAGTCTGACCCACCAGTCGCTACCAGCAGTCAACAACCTCTAGCAAAAAATTTCTATACTGCAGGAGTAACCCTAACATGCCCCCCAGCACCGCTCACACCAGCGAGCCGACCAATCGGGACACGGCGCTCCACATGCCACCTGCACTGCCCACACCGGCGAGCCGGCAAGCAGGTCAGAGCGCCACCATTTCTGTTAGTCAGCCCCAGCCGCCATTTCTGTTAGTCAGTCCCAGCCGCTATTACTTTTAGTTAGTCACAGCACTATCAGCCATATAAAGAGAAGCACCTATCAGCAGTCTGACCCACCAGTCGCTACCAGCAGTCTCAGCACCAGCAGTCAGTACTAGTCGTACAGCCACCAGTCACAGTGCCAGCCACCAGTTCGTGCCAGCCATCTCAACCATCAGTCAGTGCCACCAGCCACAGCCACCAGTCAGTGCCAGCAGTCTCAGCTGCAGCCAGCCGTCTCAGCCACCAGTCAGTTCCAGCAGTCTCAGCCAACAGTCGCAGTCAGTAGTCTCAGCCAGAGCCATCACTCAGTGCCAACAGTCTCAGCCACAAGCCACAGCCAGCAATCTCAGCTGCAGCCACCAGTCTTGGCCACCAGCCACCAGTCAGTGCCAGCAGTCTAAGCCACAGCTGCCAGTCTCAGCCACCAGTCAGTGCTAGCATTCTCAGCTACAGCTAGCACTCAGTGCTAGTAGTCTCTGCCACAGCCACCAGTCAGTGCCAGCATTCCCAGCTACAGCCAGCACTCAGTGCCAGCAGTCTCAGCCACAGCCAGCACTTATTGCCCCCAGTCTCAGTCACAAGCCGCTGCCAGCAGTCACCACAGCCACCAGTCATTGGCAGCAGTCTCAGCCACAGCCAGTCAGTGCCAGCAGTCTCAGCCACCAGCCAGCATTCAGTGCCAGCAGTCTCAGCCACAGCCACCAGTCTCAGCCCATACTCTACAAGCACTATTATTGAGGATATATAATACTAGCACTATGAAATAGTGATGAGCGGCATAGGCAATATTAGTTTTCGCGATATTTTGCGAATTTTTTCGCATAATATTCATAATAAATTAGCGAATTCTAGATTTTGTGATCTCCAGTCATTATTTTAGTGATTTCGCAAATCGGCACTAATGATGCTCATATTTTCACATTTTATCAGGTCTGAATAGATATTACTGACTGGTGCATTAAGTATTGTTGTGACATGACAGCACTATGTCTGTAGAATGTATGTATGGACAGCAGAGAAACAGTACCTAACACCTTGCACTGGAACCTATCAGCTACATTATATCACTATCTTACCTACACTGACTATCTCCCACTAACTATCTGTATTATATACAGTACAGACCAAAAGTTTGGACACGCCTTCTCATTCAAAGAGTTTTCTTTATTTTCATGACTATGAAAGGATCAAAACTATGAATTAACACATGTGGAATTATATACATAACAAACAAGTGTGAAACAACTGAAAATATGTCATATTCTAGGTTCTTGAAAGTAGCCACCTTTTGCTTTGATTACTGCTTTGCACACTTTTGGCATTCTGTTGATGAGCTTCAATAGGTAGTCACCTGAAATGGTCTTCCAACAGTCTTGAAGGAGTTCCCAGAGATGCTTAGCACTTGTTGGCCCTTTTGCCTTCACTCTGCGGTCCAGCTCACCCCAAACCATCTCGATTGGGTTCAGGTCCGGTGACTGTGGAGGCCAGGTCATCTGGAGTAGCACCCCATCACTCTCCTTCATGGTCAAATAGCCCTTACTTTCAAAGTTTTCCCAATTTTTCGGCTGACTGACTGACCTTCATTTCTTAAAGTAATGATGGCCACTCGTTTTTCTTTACTTAGCTGCTTTTTTCTTGCCATAATACAAATTCGAACAGTCTTTTCAGTAGGGCTATTAGCTGTGTATCCACCTGACTTCTCCTCAACGCAACTGATGGTCCCAACCCCATTTATAAAGCAAGAAATCCCACTTATTAAACCTGACAGGGCACACCTGTGAAGTGAAAACCATTTCAGGTGACTACCTCTTGAAGCTCATCAAGAGATTGCCAAGAGTGTGTAAAGCAGTAATCAAAGCAAAAGGTGGCTACTTTGAAGAACCTAGAATATGACATATTTTCAGTTGTTTCACACTTTTTTGTTATGTATATAATTCTACACATGTGTTAATTCATAGTTTTGATGCCTTCAGTGTGAATCTCCAATTTTCATAGTCATGAAAATAAAGAAAACTCTTTAAATGAGAAGGTGTGTCCAAACTTTTGGTCTGTACTGTATATGAGCTAACTATCTAATGCAGGGATGCTCAACCTGCGGCACTCCAGCTGTTGCAAAACTACAACTCCCAGCATGCGCTAATAGCTGTAAGCTGCCTAGGCATGCTGGGTAGAGATGTCGCAAACATAAAATTTTCCGTTCGCAAGCGGCAAACGCGAATTTCCGCAAATGTTCACGAACGGGCGAACCGCCATTGACTTTAATAGGCAGGCGAATTTTAAAACCCACAGGGACTCTTTCTGGCCACAATAGTGATGGAAAAGTTGTTTCGAGGGGACTAACACATGGACTGTGGCATGCCGGAGGGGGATCCATGGCAAAACTCCCATGGAAAATTACGTAGTTAACGCAGAGTCGGGTTTTAATCCATAAAGAGCATAAATCACCTAACATTCTTAAATTGTTTGGGAAAAACGTGCTTTAAAACATCAGGTATGATGTTGTATCGATCAGTTAGTGTAAGGGTTACGCCCGCTTCACAGTGCAAACAACTGCAAACAGTCCATTTGCACAACCGCAAACTCCCCATTTGCACAAGGTTTGATACCAAGCTAGCCATGTCCTGTTCCTTGTCCTCACTGACGTCATTTAAGGTCTCTTTGTCACGGCTGTTTAAGGGTAACAAGAGTATACACAGTAAAAAGAGCTACTGACCGGACCCCAAACTAGGGAAGAGAAAGGGTGACCCCTGTCAGACCCTCAACACTCTCACTATGTTGCTAAAGCACATGCCCGGATCCAAATGGTGGAACGAGGCATGCCCGCGTACCTTAGACTGATGAGCCCTGTAACCCCTACAATAGTGGAAGGGGCACGGCCACCGATGCCCTGCTCAGAATATGGAGGGAACCGGGGCCACCTCAGATCCAGTCAGGAAATCACCAGGTACATAACAAAGTCTGCACACTTAGCTGATGGAGCTGCAGCCGCAGAGAAGACGGATCCAAGGACCGCTGGCAATATCCGGAGTGCTTGCAGCAGCAGAACACAGGTCCAGAGAACTAGTAGCTAAAGAAGTGAAGATACTCAAGGCAGAGCTACAACTGAAAAGAGAAATATAATCCACGCCCTGCAATAGGAGGAGGGGTGATTTAAAGGCAGAGAAATCAAACGCAGGAGAGACAGCTGGGAGTAAAGACCTAATCAGAGGGGCGGAGAAACAGAACAGTGAGAAAACCTCCAACCCTAAGTGACATCATCACAGGGGTGGAGACACAGAGCTGTGAGAACGTCTCATAGCTCTGGTAGTGACACTCTTCCTCCACCCAGCCACGTACAACACCAAGGGTCCCCGAAAGCTGACAACAAGCCCCCTGGGACGCCTGCTGTGGTTGGTCTTCCACCTCCTCAAAGCTACCTTCCTCCTCTGACTCCTCTTCTTCAGACTCCTCTCTCTGCGTTGCCGCAGGTCCAGCAATCGACAACAACAAGGCTGCTTCTGGTGGTGATGGTGACCACAACTCTTCCTCTTCATGCTCATCTACGGCCTGATCAGGCACTCTTTGCAGGGCACGCTCCAGAAAAACGCATATGGGATGAAGTCGATGATGTTGCCTTGGGTTTGACTGACCAGGTTTTTCACCTCCGCAAAAGCACGCATGAGCCTACAGCCATTGTGCATAAGCGTTCAGTAACGCGGCCAAAAAATAACCAGCTCCGCAGAAGCTGTCCTCTTTTTTTTTTATAAAAAAAATCTGTTCTTACCAGTTTAATCTCTGTTTTGACCCCTATCAGGGGCCGGTGTGGTGTATGGAATAGATTTTAGGAACTGGGAGATGGAAAAAGATGCTTGGTCGGTCCTCTTACTTCCAATTTGGGGCACTGCGTGTGCGCCTTGCAATGTACTGTGCTACCCGATATGAGTGGCATGTTAAGTAGTACTATTCCTATCAGTTTAATCCCTGTTACGTCCTCTATCAGGGGCCGGTGTATGGAATAGATTTTAGAAATCGGGAGATGGAAAAAAAATGCTTGGTTGGTCCTCCTACTTCCAATTTGTGGCACGGCGCATGTGCGCCGTGCAATGTACTGTGCCACCCTATATGAGTGGTGTGTTAAGTAGTACTATTCTTATCAGTTTAATCCCTGTTACGTCCCCTATCAGGGGACGTGTATAGAATAGATTTTAGACAACCGCAAAGAGTTGTCAATAGTTGACACACTCATGCCATAAATTTTATTCCTCTTTGCGTCAATCTTGGTGTAGTGATGACTGTGCTCGTGCGCACGTTTGGAAGATTGCAGGAGAAGTTGGTTTTTCAAAGCCTATGGTCGTGCTGAGGTCGTTCAGTGACAGTTAAGTGACCCAAAAAACAATGATTCTGCAGTGTGGGCCCATTGTTGGCCTAGTAGGCTTTAATGATCACCTTAGATGATCACAAAGAAAATTAATGTTTTTTCAATGCAAAATTATCCAGCCGATCGCTTTTGGTCTGTTCACAATGAAGCAATGACTTTATCATCTGGGGTGTGCCAACATTGCCAACACAATCATAGAGGTGATCGCTTCATTGTGATAGGCAAGCCCCTTCACCACAACAAGGAAACGATCACGAAGGGGAATTGACACATGTATGTTCCTTTTTTTGTTTTGTTTTTGCAGCACAGTGCAGCACCAGAAGCCAGAAAAATTAGGCATGTACACATGCCTGAAAAAGCTGGTATTGTTGCAGCCGCTGGTGGAGAAGTCACGCAAGTCATCCGGCATGCAGAGATAAAATACAGCAGCGTGTGGACCATTTTTAGCCCAAGGCAGCTCATCTCATCAGGCCTTTTTTAGTCAAATGTATCGCCCACTGTCAGTCCCTTCGGGATCCATGCCTCAATCATCTTAATAAAGGTGAGGTAATCTAGACTTTTTTTACCTAGACGACTACTCTTCTCAGTGACAATACCTCCTGCTGCGCTGAAGGTCCTTTCTGACAGGACACTTGAAGCGGGGCAGGCCAGAAGTTCTATCGCAAATTGGGATAGCTCAGGCCACAGGTCAAGCCTGCACACCCACTAGTCAAGGGGTTCATCGCTCCTCAGAGTGTCGATATCTGCAGTTATGGCAAGGTAGTCTGCTACCTGTTGGTCGAGTCGTTCTCTGCGAGTGGACCCCGAAGGGTTGTGGCGATGTGTAGCACTTTAAAATCTCTGCATGTCCTCCATCAACAACACATCTGTAAAGCGCCCTGTCCTTGCCGGCGTGGTCATGGTAGGAGGAGGATTACTTTCACCTCTTCCCCTGTTAGATTCCCGTTGTGCTGTGAAATCACCCTTATACGCTGTGTAAAGCATACTTTTTAACTTGTTTTGGAACTGCTCCATCCTTTCCGACTTCCGGTAATTCAGTAACATTTCAGACACTTTCTGCTTATACCGGGGGTCTAGTAGCGTGGCCACCCAGTACAGGTCGTTCTCCTTCAGCCTTTTTATACGAGGGTCCCTCAACAGACACGACAGCATGAAAGACCCCATTTGCACAAGGTTGGATGCCGAGCTACTCATGTCCCGTTCCTCGTCCTCACTGATCTCACTGAAAGTCTGTTCTTCCCCCCAGCCACAAACAACACCACGGGTACCAGATAGGTGACAACGAGCACCCTGGGATGCCTGCTGTGGTTGGTCTTCCTCCTCCTCAAAGACACATTCCTCCTCTGACTCCTCTTCCTCAGACTCCTCTTCCAGCGTTGCCGCAGGTCCAGCAAGCGATGCTGATAAGGCTGCTTCTGGTGGTGATGGTGACCACAACTCTTCCTCTTCCTGCTCAT
Organism: Bufo gargarizans; assembly: GCF_014858855.1. NCBI lineage: Eukaryota > Metazoa > Chordata > Amphibia > Anura > Bufonidae > Bufo > Bufo gargarizans. The sequence goes on from NC_058085.1 coordinate 128,366,688, forward strand.
CTACGACCTGATCCAGAACTCTTCACAGGGCACGCTCCAGGAAGAAAACAAAAGGGATGATGTCACTGATGGTGCCTTTGGTGTGACTGACTAGGTTTGTCACCTCCTCAAAAGGACTCATGAGCCTACAGGCATTGCGCATGAGTGTCCAGTAACGTGGCAAAAAAATAACCAGCTCTGCAGAGGCTGTCCTAGCATCCCGGTCATACAAATACTCGATGACGGCTTTTTCTTGTTGGAGCAGGCGGTCGAACATTAAGAGTGTTGAATTCCAACGTTTCGGGCTGTCGCAAATCAAGCGCCTCACTGGCATGTTGTTTCGCCACTGAATATCTGAAAAGTGCGCCATGGCCGTGTAGGAATGCCTGAAATGGCCACATACCTTCCTGGCCTGCTTGAGGACGTCCTGTAAGCCTGGGTACCTATTCACAAAGCGTTGTACGATCAGATTAAACACATGTGCCATGCTGGGCACATGTGTCAACTTGCCCAAATTCAATGCCGCCAACAAATTGCTTCCGTTGTCACACACCACTTTGCCGATCTCCAGTTGGTGCGGAGTCAGCCACTGATCCACCTGTGCGTTGAGGGCAGACAGGAGTGCTGGTACAGTGAGACTCTCTGCTTTCAGGCAAGTCAACCCCAAGACGGCGTGACACTGTCATATCCGGGATGTGAAATAGCCCCTGGGGAGCTGGGGGGGGGTACAGTTGATGTGGAGCAAGATGCAGCAGCAGAAGAGGACTCAGCCGAGGAGGTTAGCGAAGAGGATGGAGTAGGAGGAGTAGAAGAGGTGGCAGCAAGCCTGCCTGCAAGTCGTGGCGGTGTCACCAACTCCTCTGCAGAGCCACGCATTCCATGCTTGGCAGCCATCAGCAGGTTTACCCAATGTGCAGTGTACGTGATATACCTGCCCTGACTGTGCTTTGCAGACCAGGTATCAGTGGTCAGATGGACCCTTGCCCCAACACTGTGTGCCAGACATGCCATGACTTCCTTCTCCACAATAGAGTACAGGTTGGGGATTGGCTTCTGTGAAAAGAAATTTCGGCCGGGTACCTTCCACTGCGGTGTCCCAATAGCTACAAATTTTTTGAAGGCCTCAGACTCCACCAGCTTGTATGATAAAAGCTGGCGGGCTAAGAGTTCCGACAAGCCAGCTGTCAGACGCCGGGCAAGGGGGTGACTCTGTGACATTGGCTTCTTACGCTCAAACATTTCCTTGACAGACACCTGACTGTGGGCAGATGAGCAGGAACTGCTCAAGGCAATAGGCGGAGTGGCGGGTGGTTGAGAGGGGGCAAGGAGGACAGCAGTGGTTGACGTGGCTGAAGATGCTGGACCAGGAGGAGGATGGTGGCTTTGAGTTTGTGTGCTGCTTGTACTCGTCATCATGTGTTGATCCCATAGGCGTTTGTGATGTGAGAGTATGTGCCTTCGCAAAGCAGTTGTACCTAGGTGGGTGTTCGACTTCCCACGACTCAGTTTCTTTTGGCACAGGTTGCAAATGGCATAGCTGTTATCAGAGGCAGACACACAAAAAAAAATGCCACACTGCTGAGCTTTGCAATGACGGCATGCTGGTGGTGGCAACAGCATGCGTTGATTTGCGTGCTGTCTGGCTGACCCCGGGTGCCGATACATGCTGTCTGACTGTGCCACTAGCTCTTTGCGATGACCTCCCCCTGCTTCCAACTCGTCTCCTCCTCCTCTCTGTCTCCCCATCTGAACTTTCCCCCTGTTTTTCTTCTCTTCGAGCGGGCACCCACGTGACATCCACGGACACATCGTCATCATCAACCGCTTCACTTGTATCTGACAACTCAGCAAAGGAAGCAGCAGTGGGTACAACATCATCATCATCACACCGTACGTCCATGTGTGTAATGCTGCCTGACTGAGACATATCCCTGTTATCTACATCCTCTGACAATAATGGTTGCGCATCACTCATTTCTTCCAACTGATGTGTAAATAACTCCTCTAACAGATCAAGTGAAGCAGCTGTGGTGCTAGTGTTGGTGGTGGTGGCAGGCGAGCAAATAGTAACTTGAGAGGTGCCCGAAGCTGAGCTGGAGGAGGATGGTAGGTCAAGGTTCCGAGCGGAAGCTGTAGAAGATTGGGTGTCCTGTGTTAGCCAGTCTACTATGTCCTCAGAACTTTTCGAGTTGAGGGTACGTGGCCTCTGAACACTGGGCATTATTCTAGGGCCAAAAGAAAATCACAGCACCATGACCACGACGGGCCCTGTGGGGTGGCCTGCCTCTGCCTGTAATTTTTTTCCGATTAGATGTACTATGCGTGCAAGCTACTGTGACACCAGATATGAGTGGTGCTACTGGCAGTAATTGGCACAGTACACGCTGTGGGCCTGACTGTCATGGAAGGTGTACAGGAAACAAGACAATGCATAATAAATATATGACTCACTGGATCCAAAACTAAGGAACAAAAGAGAGACCCCTGCATAAGACCTGGCACTCTCCCTGACTGCTCAGCCTATGCGAACACCCCAATGGTGGATGATCGCATATCCTCGTACATCGACTATATAACACCTGAACACCCTACAATAGTGAGGGGACACGACCACCGGCTCGCTACACTAGACACGGAGGGAGTCAGGGTCACCTGGGATCCAGCAAACATAAAATCACAAATGAATGTACAACACTTATCTTGTAGAAGACTGGGAAATAGGATCAGCATGCACACACACTTCAGGAAGTTGTATAAACCGCACACTAATGCATTATGGGGAGGAATTTAAACAACACCAATCCTCCTGATTCTCTGCCACAAAACAGCGCAGATATATTTCCAGATTCTGATTGACGCGTTCTGTCTGGCCATTCGGCTGCGGGTGGAAAGCAGAAGAGAATGACAACCGAACCCCCAAGCGAGAACAGAAAGCCTTTCAGAATCTGGAAGCAAACTGCGTGCCCCTATCAGAGACTATGTCTGAAGGAATACCATGGAATTTGACAATGTGATCAATAAATGCCTGCGCCAGCGTCTTAGCATTGGGCAAACCAGTAAAAGGGATGAAATGCACCATTTTGCTAAAACGGTCCACCACCACCAGAATCACAGTCTTCCCCGAGGAACGAGGCAGGTCCGTAATGAAGTCCATGGACAGATGTGTCCAAGGACGGGAAGGAATGGGTAAGGGAAGGAGAGGACCTGATGGCCCTGAATGAGGGACTTTGGCACGAGCGCAGGTCTCGCAGGCTGCCACAAAACCCTCAACCGACTTACGAAGCGCAGGCCACTAGAATCTCCGAGCGATGAGATCCACTGTGGCTCTTGCCCCCGGGTGCCCAGCAAGTACAGTATCATGGTGTTCCTTAAAAATCTTGTGTCTTAAAGCGAGAGGCACAAACAACCTCCCAGGAGGACAAAGATCAGGAGCCTCTGACTGGGCTGCCTGCACCTCTGCCTCCAATTCAGGAAAAAGAGCAGAGACTACTACACCTCCAGCCAAAATGGGACCCGGGTCTTCAAAATTCCCACCTCCAGGAAAACAACGTGACAGGGCATCTGCCTTCACATTCTTAACCCCAGGGCGGAACGTGACAACAAAATTAAACCTTGAAAAGAACAAATACCATCTGGCCTGTCTCGGGTTCAGACGCTTGGCTGACTCCAAGTAGGCCAGATTTTTATGGTCAGTAAACACGGTAATAGGGTGTCTGGCTCCCTCTAGCCAATGGCGCCATTCCTCAAAAGCCAACTTGATGGCCAACAATGCCCTATCTCCCACATCGTAATTTCTCTCTGCGGAGGAGAGTTTCTTTGAGAAAAAGGCACACGGTCGCCATTTGGCAGGAGAGGAACCCTGAGACAAGACCGCACCCACACCCACCTCTGAAGCATCAACCTCAACTATGAAGGGTAGAGAAATATCAGGTTGTACCAAGATGGGAGCGGAAGCAAAACTCTCCTTGATATTAGAAAAGGCCTTACGCGCCTCTACCGACCAGGAAGAAAAATCAAGCACAGTGCGGACCTTCTCGGGGTCCATGCGAAAACCAGAAGCGGGAGAGAAGAAACCCCAGAAATTGAATTTCTGGAACCGCAAACACACATTTTTCCAGTTTTGCGTATAATTTATTCTCCCGCAGGATGAGCAAGACCAGACGTAAGTGTTCCTTATGAGTTTTGAAATCAGGAGAAAAAATTAAAATGTCATCCAAATACACTAATACAAATTTTCCCATTAAATTATAAAAAAATGCTGTTCACGAAATGCTGAAAAACGGCAGGGGCATTCATCAAACCAAAAGGCATAACCAAATTCTCAAAATGGCCCTCAGGGGTATTAAAGGCCATCTTCCATTTGTCTCCTTCTCTGACCCTGACCAGGTTGTATGCCCCTCTTAGATCTAATTTGGAAAAGACTTTAGCCCCAACAATCTGGTTAAACAGGTCCGGGATCAGAGGAAGCGGATAAGGGTCACGAATAGTGATACTGTTCAGCTCCCTGAAATCCAGACAAGGTCTTAAAGAACCATCTTTTTTCTTAACAAAGAAAAAAACAGCGGCAACAGGTGACTTCGAGGGTCGTATTTGTCCTTTTCTCAGACTCTCAGAGATATAAGCACGCATAGCGACCCTTTCAGGTTAGGAAACATTGTATAAACGAGATTTAGGCAGCTTGGCGCCTGGGATGAGATTAATAGGGCAATTGTACTCCCTGTGCGGGGGCAAATCCTGAACTCCACTCTCAGAGAAGACATCCGAAAATTCAGAGAGAAAAGGTGGTACAGTCTTAGTAGAAACCTCAGAAACAGATGTCGTGAGGCAATTCTCTCTGCAAAAGTCACTCCAACCATTTATTTGCCTCGCTTGCCAATCAATGGTGGGGTTATGTTTAGTGAGCCAGGGTAGCCCCAACACAAGAGGAGTAGGTAATCCGCTAAGGACGAAACATGACACATCCTCAACATGAGCATCACTCACAATTAAACGAATATTGTGAACTATGCCCTTTAATGATTTCTGAGAAAGTGGAGCGGAATCAATAGCAAAAACAGGAATATCCTTTCCCAAAGTGCATACCTGGAAACCATGAGTTATCGCAAAATGATTATCAATGAGATTGACAGCTGCTCCACTATCTACAAAAATCTCACAGAAAATGTTCTTGCTCTCTAGCGCCACCCTGGCAGGCAGGACAAAACGGGAACTACAAGCAAACGGAAAACCTTCAATTTCCGCCTCAACCCTGCCAATAGTAACAGATGGAACATTTTTAAAAGATTTTTTCCTTTTTGTTTCTTTATTACTCCCAGAAAACTGCCTGAATCTCCTAGAGGGACAAACATTTGCCAAATGATTTATACCTCCACAACAAAAACAAACCTTCCCATGCGGGCTGAATATTGGCAGCGACTGAGACCCCTGCGCACAGAATGAGACCGCTGCACTGTCCTGGGACTGAGTATGACAGGAATGAGAGATCTCTCCTCTCTCTCTAAGACGCCTGTCAATACGAACGACCTGAGACATAGCAGAGTCCAAGGAGATAGGCCTCTCATGAAAGGCAAATGCATCTTTCAATCCCTCTGAAAGACCATGGCAAAATTGACTTCGGAGTGCAGCATCATTCCAACCAGTATCAGCTGCCCATCTCCTAAATTCTGAGCAGTATATCTCTGCGGATTGTTTACCCTGGCATAACAGACGTAGTCTAGAGCCAAAGCAACACGATCCGGATCATCATATATCTGACCTAGGGCTAAAAAGAATTCATCCACTGAACGGAGGGGCCGTGCCCCCACCAACAGCGAAAAGGCACACGACTGAGCGTTACCCCTGAGCAGCGATATAATGATCCCCACCCTCCGTTCCTCATCACCAGAGGAATGGGGAAGAAGGCGAAAATGGAGTTTGCAAGACTCTCTGAAACGCACAAAATTCTTACTACCCCCGGAGAACGTACCCGTCAGCGAGATCTTAGGCTCAGAACAAACTCCATGAACGCAAGCTGAACCGGTCACTAGAAACTGAGAAAGAGTCTTACGGAGATCAGCTACCTCCAATGAAAGACCCTGGAAGCGTTCAGTCAAAAGTGAAACCGGATCCATGCTTGAGATGGTTTTGGCGGTTTATAATGTCACGGAAGGTGTACAGGAAACAAGACAATGCAAAATGAATATATGACTCACTGGATCCAAAACTAAGGAACAAAAGGGAGACCCCTGCATAAGACCTGGCACTCTCCCTGACTGCTCAGCCTATGCGAACACCCCAATGGTGGATGATCGCATATCCTCGTACCTCGACTATATAACACCTGAACACCCTACAATAGTGAGGGGACACGACTACCGGCTCCCTACACTAGACACTGAGGGAGTCAGGGTCACCTGGGATCCAGCAAACATAAAATCACAAATGAATGTACAACACTTATCTTGTAGAAGACTGGGAAATAGGATCAGCATGCACACACACTCCAGGAAGTTGTATAAACCACACACTAATGCATTATGGGGAGGAATTTAAAGGGATGCAATCAGTCCAACTACAAGACAGCTGAGAGAGGCTAACGAGATGAGGAACTGTAAACCAAAACAAAGAAAGCTCAAGGAGGAGGTTCTGAAAGGCATCTGTCAGAGCTTCTCAGATGTCTGGTTGTGACACTGACACACACGCTTGCAGGCAACTGCAATTATATTACAGTAAAAAAATTGTTTTCTTTTTTTAAATGCAAACTACTGTGACACCAGATATGAGTGGTGGCACTGGGCACTGGCAGTAGTGGGCACAGTACACGCTGTGGGCCTGACACACACGCTTGCAGGCAACTGCAATTATATTACATTGAAAAAAATGTTTTATTTTTTTAAATGCAAGCTACTGTGACACCAGCTTTTTGATAGAAGGTGGGAGGGTCTGGGAGGGAGGGTATGCTGCTGATTGGCTGGAATGTGTCTGCTGACTGTGAGGTACAGGGACAAAGTTTGCTCAATGATGACATATAGGGGGCAGACCGAACATCGTATATGTTCGCCCGCCGCGCCGAACGTGAACAAGCGATGTTCGCCGGGAACTGCTTGCCGGCGAATAGTTCGGGACATCTCTAATGCTGGGAGTTGTAGTTTTGCAACAACTGGAGAGCCGCAGGTTGGGCATCCCTGATCTAATGTAATTAAATAAGGAATAGGATCCAGATGAAAGCACAGAACACAGCAATGTCACTGTTCTCCCTCTCAGAACTGCAAAAAAACTGCAGAAAATGGCTGCTGGTGAGTTTCTTATATAATAAAAGGGTAGGCAAATTCCCTATTGGTTGCTAGGGATGTTGCTAAACTCTGACAAAGATATTGCTGACTTCTCATTGGCCTACAAGCAAGAAGAGAGGTTAATGACAGTGTTGAGCGCGAATATTCGAATAGCGAATATTAATCGTGAATATTGCAACTTCGCTAATTCGCAAATATTTAGAATATAGTGCTATATATTTGCTCTATCGAATATTTGTCATTTTTTAACATCTGAAAACATGATTCCTCCCTGCTTCTTTCTTGTGGGTCAATGAGTCATTGGCCCACAAGCAACTTAAGCAGGAAGGAATAACTTAGTTTTTTTGAATATTCGTCATATCCTAAAAAATGAAGTTATAGCAATATAGCGAATATTCGTAAAATACACATATAGACTGCAAGTTAGCTAATATAGTGCTATATTTTTTTTATATAGTTTAAATTTTTTCCAAATTGGAAGTTCAGAAGAGACAAAAAAAATTTGACTATAAAAAAAAGATTGTAGCACTATATTAGCTAAATTACAGTCTATTTGTATAGTTTACGAATATTCGCTATATTGCTATAACTTCATTTTTTTGAATATTCGTCATATTCTAAAAAAAGAAGTTATAGCAATATAGCAAATATTTGTAAAATACACATATAGACTGCAATTTAGCTAATATAGTGGTAAATATATATTTTTTTTAATAGTGTAGATTTTTTCTATATCTAAAGTTTGGAAAAGACAAAAAAATTATACTATAAAAAAAGATTATAGCACTATATTAGCTAAATTGCAGTCTATATGTGTATTTTACGAATATTCGCTATATTGCTATAACTTAGTTTTTTAGAATATTCATCATATTCTAAAACAAGAATATATAGCAATATAGCGAATATTCGTATAACACACATATTAGCCAATAGCCATAGCCAACCAATAGGAAAGTTGCATTATACAGTAAAAAAAAATTTAAAAAATCGCAATACGCGAATAATTAAATCACATATTTTTCACGATAAATAGAATAATGATGAATATTCGATTTCGACGAATATAAGACAACTATTTAATCGAATATTCGCAAAATCAAATATGGCACCTCCCGCTCATCACCAGTTACTAAATTAAAAAATATAATATATCTAGAATATTTGCGATTACAAATATATAGCACTATATTCTACATCTTCACAAATTCTCAAAGTGCTGATATTCGCGATAAAAATTAGCAATTTGAATATTCGCAATCAACACTACTATGAATGAGGACACAGTCTACTATAACTATTAATGCGGAGATACTTTAGCTGCACTAATAATGGGGACATACTATACTAGCGCTATTAATGGTAGTGCACCTATGGTTTATACCCATTTATATATCAGTATAGCTGAACCTTAATTTTGTTTTATTTGTATTCTTTACGAAATATATCTATTCCACTGTTGCACAACATCTTGGCTCTAGAATACGTTCGGAAGGTCATCTGTTGTGCTGACAAAGAAGTTTGTTAGTAAAGGAGGAGTATTTCACTTGATATGGAGTACAATGGTGAAATTGCTCAAGATGGAGGAGGACCTGATATTTTCCAAATATTCTCAGGAATTCTAGGAAATATTTTTCTTCTTTCCTAGAATAGAGGATCCAGATGGTCTGTATTCTTATCCAAATTGGGTCCAGTTTCAGACAATGAACTTTTACCTATTTTCCTATTACTAAAACATGATATATTGCCAATATGCTATTACGTAACTATGTAATCTGCCAGGTCTGATTTTAAGTATTGTAACCGCCTTGAAACTCTGTTACTCCCATTATCAAAAAGTATATTAATAAAGATATTTGGGAGAGGTCTTTCAGATCTCATTAGATACAGTAAGCATTGTCTGTGTCTTTGTTATCAACTGATTAAATTAATTACTTTTTTCCTGACAATTGAACTACTCTGACAACATGTTCAATGTGTTGTTCCTGGTGCTGAACACAGAACTTTGGAGTTTAGAAATTTCTGTGTTGATAACTTTTGAACCACAAGAGATATGCAATATCTGATTCTGGTCTTCTTTGATATGCTACATGACCCCCTTCACATTTGAAAAATAGCTTAAAAGATAGACCCCTTACCTATTACTTGCTGGAGTATTCAGCTCTTTTTTTTTTTTTCATTTCATAAATAAAAGGGTGTCCTGAGACTTTTGAATCACAATGTAGTAGTAGTAGACTATGTCCTGATTGATAGTGATAGTAGAGTATTTCCCTATTAATAGTGCTAGTAGAGTATGTCTCCATTAATTGCAGTAGTAGAATATGTGCTGGAAGTAGGCTAACAAATAAGCCCCCTAACCCATTACTTGCTACGGTATATAGATATTTAATTTTACCTTTAGTTTCTGAAATAAAAGGGTGTTTCGAGACTTTTGGCTCACCCTGTACTAACGCTATAAATGGGAAGATACTTTACTAGCACTATTAATGGAGACGTACTCTACTAGCTGTCACGGATGGTGTTTCAGAAAGATGGAACTTATAAATAAACATCCGACTGGCTTGATCCCAAACTAAGGAGCATATGGGTGAGCCCTATAAAACCCCTAGAGCTCTCCCTGACTGCTATGCCCATGCAAAGGTCTTTATTGTAGACGATTGCATGTCCACGTACCTCATACTATGTGACACCTGAAAACCCTATAATAGTGAGTGGACACGACCACCGGCTCCCTGCACTTAATACGGACGGAGTCAGGGTCACCTAGAATCAAGCCAGCAAGGAAACACAAATAAAGCAAACAGACTTATCTGAGGAATCAGCAGAAGCAGCATCCAGCAGTGAACACAATCCAAGAAGAAGTATAAACCGCAAAGTGAGGCAGTATGGGAGGGAATATAAAGGGAGACAATTAGTGTAAATAGGTGACAGCTGGGAGAAGGAAAGGAGATGACAAAAAGAAACCAAAACAAAGAACTGCATGCAGGTAGAGAAGAACATCTAACAGACCTTCTCACAGAAGTGGCGGTGACACTAGCGCCATTAATTGGGACATTGTCTACTGGCACTACTAATGGGGACATACTCTACCAGGATTGGTTATAGGGGGTATACTCCTTTAGCATTTAGAGCACACTGCTTACTCTGTCCCCACACTTATGGTGGTTTTAACTGTAACACTTTAGCTGTCATTATATAGGCTGTGTGTCCTGATGCTCTAAGATTGTGAATATTTTGAAACAGTTTAAATATTTATAAATTCAAGATGGTAAATTAATGTAATTTGCAAAGTAGAAATTTCTAGAGTAACGTAAATAATCTTGGATGGGTCCATGTTCTTAATAATGTTTGTAGACTGGCATGAGACACTGTACCTGAGTGAAATGGTGATGTGTTAAGACACTTATGAACATGATGGTTAGGAATATAATAGCCAGAAAGATCTTATGCTTCCAATTATCAGACGTCACCTTCGGATTGGCTCTGTAAGACAATTTTTTATTATTTTGTTATTCGATCTTAGTAATACATTTTGCTTATGAATGTTACATACAGGAGTTTTCCAATTACTCATATACTATGTGTATCAATTGTTTGCAATTTTCAAGGTCCTCTGTTTAAGGTCATTGAATAGAAACACTAATATTACATCCAGAGAGTGAAGTCCCTATCATATCATGTGATAAGGATGAACACAGGTTGTTGCAAGACAGAATGTGCTAAATAGCTCTCCTTCAGTAGAAAGAAAACTTGATCTTTGTAAAAAGAGACATTTTACCTGGCCATCTAGAACCTAACTGACGAAACAACAACTCCAGATCTCTATTCTACAAATCGGTGATCCTGGTGATCATATTTCAAGGCGGTTTAACCAGTCCGACACTGACTTACATGGTAACCACTAGTAACAAATGGATTTCTTAAAATTCGATTCAGAATTGATTCATCTATTTGGTCTGGTGATTCGATTTGGGTCCGTAGAAATTCAATCAAATCGAAAAATACACAGTTCTTGTAGCCAGACGAGCTGCAAAGAACATATCTTATTCAAAAGGACTCTACATGTCCATGTATTGTACAGGTAGCCCATTTATTTTAGTGGGAACTGCATAATGTTTCCTCTCGCCATAGGTGGTTCTGCTGGAGAACTCAACACTAAAGATGAGAAATTTTATATAATTAAAGTGTTCCTAAACATTGAAATTTTAAACAAATTTATTAAAAACTAATCTAACTGCCCTATAATGAAGTTTTGTAATATACCTTATTATTGAATTTTTTTGGGTACTATTTCCTTGTGAAATAGGCACCTGAAGTTTAGGTGCCTATCGAGCTTTAGAATCCATACTCCCATACAGCACCTTGTGTGGGATTACTGATTGAGCGCTGTAGGGCTGCTCCTGCCTGTAAAAGTGCTGCTCTGGTAAAATCTTGCATAGCATATCTATGCCAGCCTTTAGCAGAGCGGTCACAGACTCGAGCAGTGATGTGCTATGAGAGCTCCTACCTGCACCCGCTCACTCCACTCTGCTAAAGCCTTGTGCTATGGAGTGAGCTCATGACTGTGCCTGCTGTGCTGAAGCCTGGTATAGATACATTATGCTATGTGTGTAGAGAAAGAAGGCTCCAGCACTCGTGGTAAAAGTTTTCCGGTCCCATCTTTATTCCACCAAACTTGCCATGTACAAACACAATGGCACCCCTTCCCTTATTCCTTATTTTATCCTATATTTTTATTTTATTTTGTTTTATTATCTCTGTCATGGTGTTAACTCTCTCGCATAAAATCATATGAATTATTTTAATTTAATTCAACTTATTTCACTTATCACGGGTGTACTCTGTATTGTGTTTGAACAGGTGTCTGACATGCAGATAATGATGAGGTCTGGGCTCCCCTCCCCCCTTTCTTTGGGCGGATGGGAGCACAGTCTATATAAACTCATGGAGGAACAGACACATTAGATTATGAGTAAGAACAGAAGTGTTCGAAACGCGTAAATTGGGGGAGAGTGGGAAGGAGTGCCACTGTGTTTGTACATGACAAGTTTGGTGGAATAAAGACCGGGACTGGAAAACTTTTACCACGAGTGCTGGAGCCTTCTTTCTCTACATACATATGATGTCTGGATTGGCTTGGGTCTGTTCCATGCACCGATTTACAGGATTGATCCGGGTGAGCTGGATAATCTCCAATTTCTATTACAGTATGCTATGTAAGGTTTTAGCAGAGCAACACTCTTACAGGCAGGATCAGCAATGCTCAGGCCCCTACAGCGCTCAATGCGGCCAAAGAGGAATACATATTCGTGCTGTATAGTATGGATTCTAAAGCATGACAGGCAACAGAATGAGGGTGCCACTGCCTATTTCACAAGGAAATGATGGGGGGGAAAAAGTATATTACAAAAATTCATTTTAGGGCAGCTAGATTACTTTTTAATAAAGTATATTCTAAAGTTTAGATATACTTGAAATGTTTTTTTTCCGAAATCGACATTTATCACCTATTTATTTATAGGCTATATTTGTCAGTCCCATAGACTTTGAATAGAGTGCCCGCACTTATGCTCGACTGCCACGCCATTTAAGGCCTTCCTGGCTGCGACCATGCAGTTAAGTCGAACAGGGGATGCAGGGATCCTGTTCTTGTGTTTGGTGGGGGTCTCAATGGTGGAGCCCTCTACCCTGTGTAAAGGAAATAAATGTCGAGTCCAGGAAAACCCCAACATAGAGTCCAGGAAAAAGACCAACATGAAGTGATAAAAAAAGGCTCTTACGTCATATTGGAAGAATTCTGGCCCACAGGAAAGTTTCAGTTCATCAATGATTGAAAGATGATATTATTGTGCAGTTTTCTACACAGTCCTACTGGGGCTGAGGTCTGGATTTTTGAAGTATTTCTTTATCTCTTTTCACAAAGAAGTCTTTTTTATCAACTTTGCTTGTATAATTGACATGTATTTCTAGAAAAAGAGGTAAAGGTTAACAAGGTTATGGAAATAGGAAATTATCTTTTTCTTCTCATTTTGGAAAAACAAAATATACAACCAAAATTCTGTGTAAATGGGCCCATATAACCATTGCTTAGTAACAATCTCTGAACAGGGACAGTCTATTATTAGAGTGTGAGCAGTCAGCAGCTCTGCAGGAACCTGAACTAAGCAGAAATACAGCCAAGTAATTGGGGACTAAGGGAAACCCCCAGCAAGCTGTTCTATTTTCAGAAGTCTCAGAGCAGTGAATGGAGAGCTTACCCCGCATGTACGACCATGTCTCCATTCACCTCTATGGGACTGCTGGAAATAGCAGAGCCAAAGGTCAGAACTCCCATATTGGTGGCTGTGCTTACATGGTCTGCTCGCCTTCACTTCAGGCACCCCAATCTGGAGATAGATTTGGGTCCCAGAGGTGGGACCCACACCTATTTGACATTGATGGCATATCCTAGTAATATACATTGAATGTCTAAGAAGAGCCAACCACTTTAAGCTGTCATTTAACTGATTCCATACCTCACCATCAAGGGCACCCCACCTTCTATTGGCCGAGAGACTCCAACCAGGGTGTGCCCTGGGAGAAACAACTACCACTCCTAACACCCTGCAGACCACCTCAGGAGGATGACCCAGCTACCATTAGTGCCATTACAACTACCACCAACACCACTACCACTCTGGTCTTCCTCTCCATAGCCCTACTAAGATGCTGCAGATGGATGGAAGGTAAGGGTTAAAATGTCCTATGATTACAAACAAAAACATTGGGAAGTATGGTAGTTGAGGCGTTCCGCAGGGTTGTGTGTGAGTGTGGATGACCAGATGGGAGTTGTAGTAATACTCATGGTTCTGATGCTCCTTGGGCTAAAGCAGGAATGTGGAAGGGTGTACCTTTCTTCACTTCAGGTTACAAAATCCTGTTCTGCAGTTCTCCTGCCTGGTGATAGTTCAGGTGCCCTCGGTGTTGGAGGTTTTGAGGTGCAAGGCAGGGTCTTGGTTGTTGTGATGCCAACACTTTGCAGCATAGTAGTGCAGGAAGCAATGAGGAGACAGTTATGTAGCACAGCAGTTATTTCTAGAAGAATTCAAATGCAAACTGATCAGTACAGTTCTTAGCATGAAATGGACCAGTAATTAGTACATAGAATGCACTTTAAATAGGTGTTACATCTGCATGGAGTTTGTATGTCTCCCCGTGTTTGTGTGGGTTTCCTCTGGGTACTAGAGTTGAGCGAACCCGAACTGTAAAGTTCGGGTTCGTACCGAACTTTAAGATTTTTGGACCCCGGACCCGAACCCGAACAATTCAGAAAAAGTTCAGGTTCGGGTTCAGTGTTCGGCAATTTCTTGCCGCTTTTTGAAAGGCTGCAGAGCAGCCAATCAACAAGCGTTTAACTCTGTGCCCTTAGAAGCCATCACAGCCATGCCTACTAATGACATGGCTGTGATTGGCCAGTGCAGAATATGACCCAGCCTCTATATAAGCTGGAGTCACGTAGCTCTGCATGTCACTTTGCTGTTACTAGTGTAGGGAGAGGATGCTGCTGGTTATTTCAGGGAGAGAATAGGAAAGAATCTTTTCAGAACGTGAATCTAACTCAGTGATCGACATACATTTAGTTGTGTGGGTGCAGGGCACAATCTTTTTACCCTGCCCTGAGCCCAGAGACCAAAAAAATAAATAACTTTTATCCGTCTGTTAGGTGGGCAGCGGCGGTGGCCATTTTATGCAAGCTCAGTGCACCAGCACTGCATCTGAGCTTTTGTGACATTGAAATCCAATCTTGAAAAACTGCACTATTAATCTGGTTGCAAAAAAAATCACCCTTTTTGGCAATATACAACATCTGGTGCATTTGCAGGATTAGTCAGTGTGCAATTTAAGTTAGAAATACAGCCATAATTTTCAGGGTTTTTAAAAACACACTTTTTTATTGCCAAAATCCACTAATTTACAGATCTGCAAGTGGGAAATTCAAGTTTAATATATACAGCTTATATATTCTGTTAGCAAAAAAACACACTTTTTTGGCAATATACAACATCTGGATTAGTCAGTGTGCAATTTAAGCTAGAAATACAGCCATAATTTTTTGGGTTTTTGAAAACACCCATTTTTTTCCAAAATCCATATTTTATAGATCTGCAAGTGTGAAATTCAAGTTTAATATATACAGATTATATATTCTGTTAGAAAAAAACACACTTTTTTGGCAATATACAACATCTGGATTAGTCAGTGTGCAATTTAAGCCAAAATCCACAATTTTACAGGCTATGCAGCATCAGCACGTGTGAGATTCAAGGGTTATATACTGCTGTCATATTCTTTTATTAAACAATCACCCGTTTGGGGAAAAAACATTTATTTTGCAGCCTTTGCTGCATATGTCATTGTGAGATACACCCTGTATATACAGGGGTTCTATTAAGTTATTTGAAATACAGCCATTTTGGGCACATATCTTTAATTGCGGCCTAGTGTGGGTCAGGGCGTGTGAGATACACCCTTTATATACAGGGGTTATATTCAGTCATTTGAAATACAGCCATTTTGGACACAAATCTTTAATTGCAGCCTAGTGTGGGTCAGGGCGTGTGAGATGCACCGTTTATATACAGGGGTTATAGTCTTCTATTAATAAAACACACTTTTTCTGGCAAAATACACAATTTTTCTGCCCTTGCAGCATCAAGACGTTTGAAATTCCAGGGTTATATACTGCTGTCATATTCAGTTATTAAATAAACACCCGTTTGGGGATAATATAGTTTATTTTGCAGCCTTTACTGCATATGTCATTGTGAGATACAGCCTTTACATAGTGTGGTTCTATTAAGTTATTCAACAAACACCCATTTTGGGCATAAATCTTTAATTGCAGCCTAGTCTGGATCAGGGCGTGTGAGATACACCCTTTACATACTGTGGTTCTATTCTGCTATTAATTAAACACCCATTTAGGGCAAGATCCTAAATTTGAGAAATATGAGGAGGGCGTCAAATAAGGGACGTGGCCCAGATCGTGGTGCTGCTGGTGGAGCTCCAGTTGCAGGGAGAGGACGTGGTCGATCTGTGCCAGCTACACGCATAAGTGAAACCCCTTCCTCAGGTGCTAGTAGGCGACAGAACCTGAAGCGATATTTGGTCGGGCCTAACACAGCTCTACGAAAGGTGAGGCCTGAACAAGTTCAGGCGATAGTAGATTGGGTTGCTGACAGTGCCTCCAGTTCTTTCAGATTGTCTCCCACCCAGTCGCCTGCTTAAAGATCAGGAGTTGGCACCTGCAGCCGATGTCGATGAGTCTTTTACCTCACCCCCTTGCAAATCAGCCAAGCAGTCTGAGCCCCAAGTCATGCAACAGTCTCTTCTGCTTTTTGATGACTCTGTTAGCAGGGTTTCCAAGGGCCATCCACCTAGCCCTGCCCCAGAAGTGGAAGAGATTGAGGTCACCAATGCCCAACCTCTTATCTTTCAAGATGAGTACATGGGAGGACCATCGCAGCATGTCTCGGATGATGATGAAACACAGGTGCCAACTGCTGGGGCTTTCGAAAGTGTGCAGACCGACAAAGAGGGCAGGGGTGAAGACTGGGTGGAAGATGATGTGGAGGACGATTAGGTCCTCGACCCCACATGGAATCAAGGTCATGCGAGTGACCTATGTAGTTCGGATGAAGAGGCGGTGGTCGCACAGAGCCACCAGCACAGCAGAAGAGGGAGCAGGGTGCAAAAGCGGAGCGGCCATCCTCTAGACAGTATGCCTGCTACTGCCCACCGCAGCAAGGGACTGAGCACACCAAAGCCAGCTCCAAGGAGTTCCCTGGTGTGGCAGTTCTTCAGTAGTGTTGAGCGCGAATATTCGAATATCGATTTTTTTTTTTTGCGAATACCGGCACTACGCTAATTCGCGAATATTTCGAATATAGTGCTATAAATTCGATATATCGAATATATATATTATTTTCTGTTTGTTTTTTTATTGTTATTTTTTTTTCTTTCCCACTTCCCTAAAGTAGTTCTTACCTGTCCTTAGGATTCCTGGCTTCCTGGCTTCTCCAGTCAGTGCCCGTTGCCGCTTCTGCCGACTTCTGTGCACATGGAGCGTCCCCATCACCATGGGAACGTCTCCATACTAGAATGTACTGTCGGATTTGAGAATTACGTTGAAATCGCAATTCGATTAATTCAAGTTATAATAATCGAATTGCGATTTCAACTTGGACCTGGTTTACTATGGTTGGCTTGGTAGAATTAGCGAATATGACGAATGTATTCGTCATATTCCTCAAAACGAAGATAACAAAGTATTCTCCATCTTCGTTTTAGCTACCTATTCGTCAACTTCGCTAATTCTAGCAATCAAATAGGAAAGTTGACTATAGAGATAGCTAAGTTTAATTCGCTACGCGATAATATTACTTAGCTTTTTTTTTATCAATAGAATAATTATAATAATTATCAAGTATTATAATTATTCTATTTATAAAAAAAAAAGCAAAGTAATATAATCGCATAGCGAATTAAACTTAGCTGTCTCTATAGTCAACTTTCCTATTTGATTGCTAGAATTAGCGAAGTTGGTGAATATGGAGCTAAAACGAAGATGGAGAATACTTAGTTATCTTCGTTTTGTGGAATATGACGAATACATTCGTCATATTCGTCATCTTCGCTAATTCTAGATATCAAACCAATAGGAAATTAGCCTTAAGTTACAATCACAATACGCGATTATTTAAATTGCATAATAATCGCGATAACTAGAAAAATGACGAATATTCGATTTCGACGAATATGAAATGAATATTCCAGCGAAAATTCACGAATGTCGTCGAAATCGGATATGGCACCTCCCGCTCATCACTATTCTTCAGACAATATGTTGACGAAAGAAACGAGTGGTTTGCACGCTGTGCAATCAGAGCCTAAAGCGAGGCATACCTGAAGCACAATCTGAATGACTAGGTATTTAAGTGCTAAGCGCGAGCTGCAGTGGAGTAGACACCTCAAAAACCAAGAAAGGTCTCTGGCTCCTCCTGCTTCCTCTTCTGTTGCAGTCTTAGCCTCTTCATGCACCTCTGGAGTGACAGTGCTACCTGCCGCCCCGCAAACAGAGGATCTTGTAGAAACAACACCACCTGGGTCACTAAGCATCTCCACAATGTCCCACGGAAGCATTCAGCTCTCTATCTCCCAAACAATGGAGAAGAAGAGGAAGTACCCCCCTACCCACCTGCGATCCCTAGCCCTGAATGCCAGCATTTCTAAATTACTGGCATTTGGAATGCTGTCATTCCGTCTGGTGGAGACAGATAGTTTGAAAGGCTTTATGGCGATGGCTGTCCCACAGTACGTCATGCCCAGCTGCCACTACTTTTCCAGGCGAGCCATCCCTTCCCTGCACAACCAAGTATGGGACAAAATCAGGTGTGCACTGCACAACGCCATCTGTGGCAAGGTGCACCTCACTACGGATACGTGGATAAGTAAGCACGGTCAGAGATGTTATATCTCCATAACAGCACACTGGGAAAATGCAGTGGTGGCTGGGCTTGAGGCGGATAGCAGTTTGGTGCATGTCCTTCCACCACCGAGGATTGCAGGGCACTTCAGTTTGTCTCTTGTTGCTTCCTCCACCTACGATACTTCGCTTCCTCATCCTCTACCGACTCCTCATCCGGTCAGCGTAACACCTTCACCACCAACTTCAGCACAGCCAGGGGTAAACGACAGCAGACAGTTTTAAAACTTATCTGTTTGGGGGACAAACGCCACACTGTGCAGGAGCTGTGGACGGGCCTTGAACAACAGACCGATGAGTGGTTGGTGCCAGTGAGCCTCAAGCCCGGCCTCGTGGTGTGCGATAATGGGCAAAATCTCGTAGCAGCTCTGGGCCTAGCCGGTTTGACGCACATGTCTTGCCTGGCGCATGTGCTAAATTTGGTGGTGGAGAGGCTCCTTAAAAATTACCCCGATTTTTATGGAACCACCTGATTTGTCCCGCACAAGTCAATTTATAGTGGAACACCAATTAGCATCCCACATGTATTGTGTTCAATGCCCATTTACTAAAACATGTATGATCCTACAAGACTTACTCTAGCATCCAGTAGGTTGTTTACCTATGTCACTCCCTTAGTAATTCTCAGCATAGCTGGTCCCCAGATTATGACTACGGTACAGACCCATCTGTCTGTTATGTTTTTGTTATTGTTACTCCTTTCTGTTTCAACAGTACTCCTGACTCTCAGGAACTAAGGCTGATGCTTTATTTAAAAACTCAAATTCCAGTGGTTTGATTGTGTCTAACTTACGATCCTTACTGAGCTGCCACTATATTTCTCCCCCACACACGCCAATGTCAACCTTTTTGAGTTATATTCTATGAAATGCTCCTGTGTCTGCTAGAGTAGGGAAGGTCCGCTCGTGCATTCTACAGGTTAAAAGTGTGCCTTACCTGTACCTACTTGAATGTACATGTCATGTTATTTTCATTACACATAAAAAATTCTTCATAAATAAAGAATTTACAAAAAAATTAAAATTACCCCGATTTGTCAGAGCTGCTTCATACAGTACGGGCCGTCTGTGCGCGCTTTCGGCGTTCTCATCCTGCTGCTGCTCACCTATCAGCGCTGCAGCGTAACTTCGGCCTTCCCGCTCACCCCCTCATATGCGACGTGCCCACGAGGTGGAACTCCAGACAATGGCCAGACTATGCGAGCAGCAGCAGGCCATAGTGGAGTTTCAGCTGCAGCATGCACGGGTGAGTCGCTCTGCGGAACAGCACCATTTCACCACCAATGACTGGGCCTCCATGCGAGACCTGTGTTCCTTGTTGCGCTGTTTCGAGTACTCCACCAACATGGCCAGTGCCGATAACGCCGTTCTCAGCGTAACTATCCCACTTGTACGCCTCCTTGAAAAAATGCTGCTGGCGATGATGAAAGCGGATGTGGCACAGGAGGAGGAAGAGGGATCATTTCGTAGGTTTCCGGCCAGTCATTCACAAGTGGCTCCGAGGGTGGGTTCCTGCATCCACAAACGCCAGGTACACAATTGTCCAGCTAGGGCACAGTTCTGGAGGATGACGAGGTGGAGGATGAGGAGGAGGAGATGGAGGAGGACAAACCATGTTCACTGCAGGGTGGCACCCAGACCAGCTCATAGCCATCACTGGAGCGTGGCTGGTGGGGATACAGAGGACACATACGATACACCTCCCACAGAGGACAGCTTTTCGTTGCCTCTGGGCAGCCTGGCACACATGAGCGATTACATGCTGCACTATCTCCGAAATGACCACCGAGTTGCCCACATTCTAACTTGTGCTGATTACTGGGTGGCCACGCTGCTGAATTTCCATTACCAGGACAACGTACCATCCTTAATTTCAGCACTAGAGCGTGATCGTAAGATGCGCGAGTACAAGCGCACGCTGGTAGACGCGCTGCTGGTGGCATTCTCACCTGACAGCAGGGGCACAGTGGAAGCACAAGGCTAAGGAAGAGGTCGCCAACGCAGCTGGGGCACAGCCAGCACCTCAGAAGGCAGGGTTAGCATGGCCGAAATGTGGAAAAGCTTTGTCAGCACGCCACAACAACCAGCACCACCAGCTGATATGGAATGTCTTAGCAGGAGGCAGCATTTCACCAACATGGTGGAGCAGTATGTGTGCACTCCCTACACGTACTGAATGACGGGTCTGCCCCCTTTAACTTCTGGGTCTTCAAATTGGGCACATGGTCTGAGCTTGCCCTTTACGCATTGGAGGTGCTGGCATTCCCTGCAGCCAGTGTATCATCTGAATTTGTGTTTAGCACGGCAGGGGGCGTTATCACAGATAAGCGCAGCCGCCTGTCCACAAGCTCACGTTTATTAAAATGAACCAGGCATGGATCCCGCAGGACTTGTCCGTACCTTGTGCAGAATAGACACCTGCCTTAACCAGCCATTGTTATACTGCAGCGCAATTGCTCATTCTTGTATTTTGGATATTTCACACTCTATTGAAAATTAAAAATTAAAACCAAAAACCAGTGTTGGCTACCTCGTCTTCATCCACTGCCGCTTCCACGTACACCGCTACATCCACCACCTCCTCAAACTCCTACTCCGTATGGAACTCCACCTCATAAATCAATTTTTTTTTTTTATTTGTACGTATTTTATTTTATTTCACTACTTTGTCAGTTACATTTTCGGGTGAGATTCACCAATTTTTTATTGTAATATACCCCTGCTCTACCAAGTTGGCAGCTTAATAAATTTCAATAATTTTTCTTTTACATTTTCGGGTGACAATAAACAATTTTTTTCTGTCATAGACCCCTGCGCTACCAAGTAGACAGGTTAATAAATATCTGTAATTTTTCTGTTAAATTCTTGGGTTGACATTTTACAATTTTGGATGTGAATAAACCCCTGCTCTGCATAGGTGACAGGGAATAACATTTCAGAAATTCTTCTTTAATTGATGCGCGCCACCTCCTTTAATTCAATGCTTAAACTTTAGCAAGTTGTACCACATTTGCGCTTCAATACCTTTTCCCACATTTGTGCTTCAGTAATTTGTCCCACATTTGCGCCTCAATATTTTTTCCTACATTTGCGCCTCAATAACTTTTCCCACATTTGCGCTTCATCCCATTGCAGCCTTTGACCTCCCTTGGATGAGTCTCCCTGTCTCACGCTCTCTCTCTGGCGTGGAACCCTGATTCGCCGATAACCATGATCAACATGGTAGGCTCAGAAAAGAACATTGAAAGTTGATAGAGAAGATTTAGAAATGGATGGTGGATGTCACTGGGGCACCTCTACATAGGTGACAGGAACATAAATAAAAAAAAAATCATGTTACATTGTCAGGTGACAGTTTTCAAATTTTGCTGGATGGAAACCCCTGCTCTGCATAGTTGACAGGGAATAAAATTTAAGAAATTCTTCATCAATTGATGCGCGCCACATCCTTTCATTCAATACTTAAACTTTAAAAAGTTGTCCCACTTTTACGCTTTAATACTTTGTCCCATATTTCCGCTCTATAATTTAAAATTTTAAATGGATCGTGGACGTCACAGGGACATTCGATCAGGCAGAAGTTAGATAGAGTCAACAAAGCGGCAGCAGGGCCTCTCCTGGCTAACGTTTACAAATCAAAAATACCATAGTGACATTCCCAAGAATTTTTTTTATTAATCATTCCAATATCAGGGCATCTTAAGAGCCCTGTATTGGTATTTATCGTCACTACCTCCCCAAGTCGCGGGTGGGTAATTACTGCACGCCCTCTCCTTAACTTGGAAGCTCATGCTTCAATACTTTGTCCCACATTTCCTCTCGATTACATTTAATTTCATCCATTGACCTCCCTTGCATGTGGTATCCTTTTCTCAGGCTCCCTCTCCGGCCTGGAACCCTGATTCCCTGCCACCCGTGATCACCATGGTAGGCGTATAAAAGAACATCAAAAGTTGATAGAGCAGATATTAAATTGGATCGTGAACATCACGGGGACGTGCGACATGGTGGTGCATTGGATTGTGAACATCACGGGGACGTGGACATGGTGGTGCGCCTACACAAACTGACTGACGGGGGTCAGCCCCTGCAACTTCTGGGTCTCCAAATTGGGCACATGGCCTGAGTTTGCCCTTTACCCCTTGGAGTTGCTAGCCTGCCCTGCAGCCAGTGTATTGTCTGAACGTGTGGAGGGAGTTAGCACAGATTATATTTTCCAATGTTTTGGGGTGTACCCTAATTTAAAAAAATAAAAATAAATTTAAAACCAAAAAGAAGTGTAGGCTACCTCCTCCTCCTCCACCGCCGCTTCCACATACACCGCCACATTCTCCACCTCCTCAACCCCCTACTCCATATGGACCTTGTCCTCCTAGATCAAGAATATTATTTTTTATTTTTACGTATCTTATGTTATTTAAATTCATTTCCCTATCCAAATTTGTTTGCAGAGCACTTGCCATGCTCTTAATCACATTTTGATGCCATTTGCAGCCCTCTAGCCCTTTCCATGACATTTTTACAGCCATTTTAGTGCTCAAAAGTTCGAGTCCCCGTTGAGTTTAATGGGGTTCAGGTCCCGAACTTGAACTTTTTATGTGAAGTCCGGCCGAACCCGTAGAACCCAAACATCCAGGTGTCCGCTCAACTCTAGTAGTGAGCTACACTGCAAGCGCCTGTCCGCTCGGCCTCCTGACTGCCAAGAAGTTAGTAGTAAGTAGTAAAGCGCTGGATTTAAAATGATTTTAATACTTTAACAATACCCACAAGTTAGATATGATTATACTACAGTGACCGGGGCCTAGTATAGTAGAATACAGTGACTGCACCGGGCCCCGCTGCCATTACAGAACCAATGCCGGCCCCCAGCCCCTCCACCTCTCAGCCGATACACCCGACGGTCGCAGCATTCGCCCGCATAAGACGCAAAAAAAAGTGCGTCTTATAGGGTGAAAAATACAGTAAACGCCTATAAGAAAATACCAGAATGCATGAAATCAATTATACAGTTAATTGGCAAAAATTTTCCTCTTATGAATTTTTGCCAATAAAGTGTATTATTGACTATTATTTTCTTATAGGAGTTTATGTTTTAGGCCTCATTCACAAGTTGTGTGCCCATAGCTGTATTTCGGCCCCTCATACGGCAGGTCCGCAACGCAATACACCGGCACCGGCCCATGTGCACTCCATCACAGATGCGGACCCTTTCACTTGAATAGTTTCTTAATCACAGAGATGCAGAACGAACGCATGGATCGGAACCCCATGGAAGCACTATGGAGTGCTTCCGTGGTGTTTCTGGCCGTGCCTCCGCACCCCAATTAAATAGAACTTATAAAAAAAATTTGCGGGAGGCGGATGGTTAACGGACCCATTGAAGTTAAATAGGTCAGGATCCGTCCTGGTCGCTGCATGGACGTTACCCGTGCATTGGGGACTGCAACGGATCCACAACGGTCGTGTGCATGAGGCCTAAGGGCTCTTTCATACGAGCGGATGCCGTGCGGGTAATCCGCTGTGTGAAAGACAGATTAACAGCACGGCATCCGCTCGTATGAAAGAACCCTTAGGCCCCTTGCAGACTAGCGTTCCTCCCGCAGCGAGTCCACATCGCAGCACACGGCCTGACCTCCCAGCACAGCCGGAGGTCTCATAGCATTATATTGATTTATGATCTAACCCTTAAAGTTCTGGAATGTATTGGATAACACTGGCATAATGCTGTTAGTGTCATCTAATACATTCCAGGACTGTAAGGGTTACATAGCATCATAAATCAATATAATGCTATGTGAATCGAATCCCGTCAGTGCTGGGAGGTCAAGCTGGGTGCTGCGATGCGGACTCGCTGCGGGAGGAACGCTCGTCTGCAAGAGGCCTTAGAGTGGTGTAGCAGTGCAGCGTAATTATATTATTAGGACCCGGAATCTGCCTGCCAAAATACAACAGCAAGATGGACTAGAGAGAAGGCTGGCGTCAGGGAGAGGTGGGATGTAGTAACCAGCAGGAGTCTACAGGCTAAAGTAAGCAACTGCGGATGCGATGCGTTTTTCACTGATGGTTGCTAAGAGATGTTGTTTGTAAACCTTCAGTTTTTTATCAAGTGCGTGAAAAACGTATGAAAACACATTGCACCTGCACGGAAAAAAACGGAACAACTGAACGCAATCGCAAACAATACTAACTGAACTTGCTTGCAAAATGGTGCAAGTTTTACTGAAAGCACCCTGAACGCATCCAGAGCCAATCCGTCACGCTCGTGTGAAAAAGGCCTAAGGCTCAACATGTCTACTTCAGCCTTTGTCATAGTAGTCTGCTACCTGCCCTGCTGTGCCCCAAATTAAAATATCATCATATTGATATTTATTGGGCATTGGGGGCAGAGGGGCAGGCAGCAGCATAGTGCTATCAGCATTCATTTTGATATTTATTGGGTCACATCACATATGTACAGCTGATATATACTTAGTTTTTCATATGTGAAGTGAAAAATTGACCAATTTTCTTATATATGGTGACACAGATCAATGTTATGCTGGTAGGGAACAGCTTCCCAGGGTTCACCTTTTGAGGTGATTACTGTGGAAGGGACTGAATAGGTGATATTGGTAGGGGCAGTTTATCTTCATTGTGTTTACTTCAAATACCTCCATGTTCTGATGCACACAAGCTTACAGATACCAAGTCATCTGAACTCACCATCTGAAGCTCACCATTTTTGCGTGATAACAACGTGTCACCGCAGTCACAGAAAACTTTTTTTCTTATCTGGGACCTACGATCTATATGTGGATTGGCGAGTGACCTATGGTTATGTCTGCCATTATTTGCTAAATTATGACATTGTTATTTATTCATTTTGCGCGTACCACGGAGGAGAAAAAAAAACACAGCTGCCACCCATATGCGTCCATGTGCTGTCCAAGGTTTTGACACACCTATTCTGATCCGTAAAATACAGATCACAATAGGACAGGCGGTGAATTTTTTCACATGGACTTGAATTCAATGGGGCCGTATGCCGTCCGTAAAATATGGCCTGAACAACGGCTGTAATTCACGTTTGCGTGAGCCCTTACTAAGTGAACAGTAGGGTTGTCATTCTGTCATTCCAATCTTATACATAATACTATCCTATGTGAAGTATGGGCCTCCCAACCTTCCCTTCATGATGTTGGGGAGAAGTAAGATTAATTATTTTGAATTTGGTCATGCTTAATACTATCTAATATATATATAGAGAGAGATTCCTGGAGGTGTATAAACTCCAATTTAAATGTGCCTGTTTTCCATTTACAGGCCACATTTAGGTGCACCTGTGAGGCCTGGGCCATATCAGCCAGTCTTGAGTTGGACACGCAGACTCCTCCCTCCTCCCATTGCAAGCATGGTTACACGCTGGAGGTAACTGGTGAGTTGTTTGTGAGTCGGCTCCTGGTATTGCCCATACGGCTCAGGTAGGTAAGTGTTAGGTCCCGGGCTACTTGAGAAACCTTGGCGCGGTGCTCGGGCTCAGACATGTCCTACACCGTAGGACATGTTGGCTAATCTCTAAATTTTAAAATCAGTTTGAGGGTTTAGTAAGACCACAGAGTGCACCTGTCTTTGCTATTATTTTGTTATATTGTTATATTGATTATCACATCCACATAATTGCTATCTTGTGTAGGATGTCTATTGTGGTACTTGTTGTCCGCAGCGGGCATCCTCCACCGTATGCATTTTTGCTGGGGATCGTCATTAGCAATGGGCCACAAGTGCAGGATTTGCTCCCCTATATATATGCACGACTGCATGTGGGTTTGAGCACCTCCTGCTAATACCACGCCATTCTTTTCAGTTTGTATATATAGAGATTCCTGGAGGTGTATAAACTCCAATTTAAATGTGCCTGTTTTCCATCTACAGGCCACATTTAGGTGCACCTGTGAGGCCTGGGCCATATCAGCCAGTCTTGAGTGGGACTCGCAGACTCCTCCCTCCTCCCATTGCTAGCATGATTACACGCTGGAGGTAACTGGTGAGTTGTTTGTGAGTCGGCCTCATGCTCCTGTAATTTGCCCACTGGCTCCTGGTATTGCCCATACGGCTCAGGTAGGAGAGTGTTAGGTCCCGGGCTACTTGAGAAACCTTGGCGCGGTGCTCAGGCTCAGACATGTCCTACATCGTAGGACATGTTGGCTAATCTCTCAATTTTAAAATCTGTTTGAGGGTTTAGTAAGACCGCAGAGTGCACCTATCTTTGCTATTATTTTGTTATATTGTTAATACTGTCTTCCCCTTTGTCTGACAGCATCTTACACTCCTCTCCACTGTTAAAACACACGTATGCTCAGCACTGGAGCAAGTGTTCGGTTGAAGTATTTATGGTGTTTGAGTGCCTTCTTTAATTCATTTGTGCTGATTTCAAAGAAGTACATTACATTTTTAATTGTAGAATACTGCCAAATTAAAAAGAACACATATTGGAGGGTTAATTAAGCTATGTGTTGCCAAATGGCATTATGAATTGTCTCACACATGAAGCAGGGACTTTACTAGAAGTTATTAGTGTTGATCACGAATATTCGAATCTCGAATTTTTATTGCGAATATAGGTACTTAGAAAATTCGCGAATATTTCGAATATAGTGATATATATTCGTAATTTTAAATATTCAATTTTTTTTTAATCAGTACACATGATCCCTCCCTGCTTCAAGCTTGTGGGCCAATGAGAAGGCTGCAGTATATTTGACTTTAGGAGTAGTGTTATTTGCGAATTTTCGTAATGCGAATTTTCATAATACAAATTTTTCAACTTACAACTATTAGACAAAGAAGATTATAGCACTATATTTGCTAAATTGCTCTATATTCGATTTTTTTTTGAATATTCGCTATATTGCTATATATTCTTGTTTTAGAATATTACGAATATTCGAAAAAACAAAGTTATAGCAATATAGCGAATATTTGAAAAAAAATATCGAATATAGAGCAATTTAGCTAATATAGTGCTATAATCTTTTTTTTTAGTTGTGATTTTTTTCCAATCTGAACTTCAGATGAGAAAAAAATTACAACTATTAGACAAAGAAGATTATAGCACTATATTAGCTAAATTGCTCTATTTTCGTTTTTTTTTCTGTAGCGGTCTCCATTCAATATTTATTGCAGTCATTCTGTTTCTCCCAAACTTGTGTCTTCTGCTTGGTTCTTCAAGCTTCTTAATGATGTATTCATGCTTTTGTCAATTTGTTTTGGTAGCAGATATAACTTCTAGTGATGAGCGGCAGGGGTCATATTCGAATTTGCGATATTTCGCAAATATTTTGTAGAATATTCGCAAATTCGAATATTCTACTATTTTTTTACTCGAAAAATTGGCAAGGTAATGATTGTGTAATATGCAAATTTTCGTAATGCAAATTTTTGTAATACGAATTTTTTATTGCAAATTTTTCAACTTACAACTATTAGACAAAGAAGATTATAGCACTATATTAGCTAAATTGCTCTATATTCGATTTTTTTTTCGAATATTCGCTATATTGCTATAACTTAGTTTTTTTGAATATGTGTAATATTCTAAAACAAGAATATATAGCAATACATTGAATATTCAAAAAAAAATCGAATATAGAGCAATTTAGCTAATATAGTGCTATAATCTTTTTTTTTATAGTTCTGAACTTCAGATGAGAAAAAATCTACAACTATTAGACAAAGAAGATTATAGCACTATATTAGCTAAATTGCTCTATATTCGATTTTTTCTTCGAATATTCAATGTATTGCTATATATTCTTGTTTTAGAATATTACAAATATTACAAAGTTACAAAGTTATAGCAATATAGCGAATATAAAAAAAAAAATCAAATATAGAGCAATTTAGCTAATATAGTGAGTAGACCTGAGGGATTAAAACACTGGGCAAATAAAAAAAAAACACGTGTGTTATGCGAAATGCCCCAGGGAGGCCCACTGAGGCTTTATCGCCCAAGGGCCCACATGAACCTGGAGCCGGCCCTGGGCGTCTACCAATAATAATGGTATAAGATTTTCTGCTAATTTACAATAAAGTAGATTACTGATTACAACCATTATGTGTTTGTATCAGCCTCTGTGCACATACGCTATTTGAATTCGGAACCCATAATCATAGATGCAGGGGTTATTGCCCTCACAAAACTTGGCCCCCAATGTGGGGCTGGACTAATCGGCTTTTCCTTGACACCCCGATAACCAGGGTCAGACGGTCAGAGGACGTACAGATCCACTTAAAGCAGCGCTGCAAGGTAAGAGATTTAATCTTGCTAAAATCTGTGCCTCATCTCCCGCCTGTCCAAATTGGTGTGGAGTTGGAGTCTAAAAAGCCAATTTACAGTCCAGCCTGTTTTGGGCAAATAACTCTAAAGAGATGATATTCCTATGATTATTGGGTAAGACTTTTGACTATGAAGTTTGAGACAGTAAACTGGGATTGCTGATATAGATATCTGTTGTCCGGTATGTTTTGTGGAAAATAAGTAAGAACACCAAAAAGGGAAATCAGGAGCCCTGGAACTCCTTGAGGGGTTGAATAAGCTGAGGCTTAGTGCAGAATACACTAGGTATATAGTGGGGAAGTTCTGTGGAAAACTGAGTTGGGTTCGCTGGAAAAATAATTTTAGTCTTTAGACTGGTACAAGCGAGGAAGCTTTAGGTAAGGACTATGAGAAACTGATGTCAGGAAATTGTATTCTTTGGTGTTGAATGACAAAATTTGTGGACAACTGACAGACATAGCTGATAATCTTAGTGTCCCAGAGGGTTACAAGACAGCAAAGAGTCTAGTGGAAGTGTGGGAAAAGTTCAAACAAACTTATGGTGGTTTGATTAGGGATCATGGATGCAAAGGAATTGTTGACATATGTATAAAAGTAGTTCGTGAGGTTGAAACTGGGTGTTTGAGAGAGAATGAAGCATCGGTAGCCGACATAAATGACGTGGGGCGTTACGAAAGGCACTTGAGGAGAGGATCGTGGCCTCATGAGAAGGTATGCAACCTTGCCTGCCTCTAGTTGCTTTGTTTCGTTACATCACGGCTGTCTGTCTGCTGGACGATGATCATACTGTGAGTAGTAACTGGTGTTGACATTTTGGGTCTTTAGAACTTCAGACTGAGAAGGAAAATTTACTCTATTGTGGATATTCTTCTCAGTGTTTTCTGTGGTTTGTGTTGTGTGTCAGGTGCCTCCCAGGTAGCAATTAACCCGGGCAAGAGAATTCCCCTGGCAGGAGGTTGCGCTTTGAGCGCAGGGACGGAACTGACAGAGACTACAAGAGATTTCTGCCTGTGAGAGTCTGGAGAAATTGCCAGACGAGGGGGCAGAGGGTGTGGTCCGACCGGCAGGTCAACCGCAGAAGTTGGGGAAAAATCCTGTCTGCCAGTGAGGTGAGCCCTGCTTGTTGTTAAAGAGGGGCGGTGCCGCTTGTTTTTGTCTTGTTAATGTTTGAGTGGGTAAACAAGAAGTTGAAAAATTTATCTTTATCTTGTATACTTGTTAATTGTGTCTACCCTCAAAAGAAGGAAAAATATATATAATAAAAAACAAAACAAAAAACACTGCAATGTAGCAGAGGAAATTCCTGTACTGATTCTTTGAAGTTGCGACTCATGAAGTCCAGTTGTGACTGACATCCCTCTCAGGAAGTGAGGGATGTTTGGGTTAAATGTACATGCAAGAATTACTGCTGCCGAACTCTGTTTGCTGAGATAGAGAACATATGGAGACAAAGAGCTAGGTACTTGTAAGGGACACCCCTGTTAAGGTTATTATAGACCTGGTGGGTCCTCAAGGTGGTCCGAGGGAGGATGACTGTCCGAGAGAGGATGACCTAGAGTAGGTGAACCAGAAGGACTGTCTGAGGAAGGAGGACCTAGGGTACGTTTTAACTAGATGTATCAAAAGGATTATGATCCAAGGGAGGAGGACCTAGGGGAAGCCCGGCTGGCAAATTATGTAATTCAGGATTTGGGGTGTTAAAGTGCCTTGTGAGCCAGACCAAAATCCTGGGATTGGACTGAGACAGACCATGGGGACCATACCAAATAAGTCTGGGAAGCAAAAGAGGAAAACTGCCAGACAAATAGTGAGAGAAAGTAGGAAAGAGTTTCTTGCAGCCTTATCAGTTAACCCCTTGTTTTTTACCAGCTGTGGGATTTATGGGAGAAACAGTTTTTGTCCGTGAATCAGAGCCAGTTAAACTAAAGATAAAAGACAGTACGGTTGTTACCCAATTGTTACTAAAGAAGAAACCCAGTTAAGGGGCTGCCTGTCAGTTACAGGATGGTTCCTGTTCCTAGAGAAGTTAACAAGGTGACAAATTTTGAAAACCCCAGATAGAAGGGAAGCTGTTGAAAGGATTCAAGTGCCCAAAGGAGCACAAAGCCTAAGGGTGTTTTTGGGATTGGTGTCATACTGGATTAGACATACCTTAATGTTAATGCAGCCTCTGTGTGAGTGTCTGTTATCTGACCCATTTCATCTGACAGAAGAGGCAGTGAATAATTTTCATACAATGAAGCCTTGCATAACCTCAGCCCCAGCACTGAGTATTCCAAAATATGATGAGGAATTTAACTTGTTCTGTTTTAAAATTCAGGGTCACAGTCAGCCCGGTTAGAACCTGTTGCCCGCAGCGCCCCCTCCTGTGTCAAGACAGTCGCGGCAGTGCAGGCAATTAAATTAATGAGCAGCTGTGAAGACATGGCAGTTTCTGTGTATACAGGTCCTTCAAAAAAAATTAGCATATTGTGATAAAGTTCATTATTTTCTGTAATGTACTGATAAACATTAGACTTTCATATATTTTAGATTCATTACACACCAACTGAAGTAGTTCAAGCCTTTTATTGTTTTAATATTGATGATTTTGGCATACAGCTCATGAAAACCCAAAATTCCTATCTCAAAAAAATAGCATATCATGAAAAGGTTCTCTAAACGAGCTATTAACCTTATTATCTGAATCAACTAATTAACTCTAAACACCTGCAAAAGATTCCCAGTTTGTTCATTACTCAAAACCGCAATCATGGGTAAGACTGCCGACCTGACTGCTGTCCAGAAGGCCATCATTGACACCCTCAAGCAAGAGGGTAAGACACAGAAAGAAATTTCTGAACGAATAGGCTGTTCCCAGAGTGCTGTATCAAGGCACCTCAGTGGGAAGTCTGTGGGAAGGAAAAAGTGTGGCAGAAAACGCTGCACAACGAGAAGAGGTGACCGGACCCTGAGGAAGATTGTGGAGAAGGACCGATTCCAGACCTTGGGGGACCTGCAGAAGCAGTGGACTGAGTGTGGAGTAGAAACATCCAGAGCCACCGTGTACAGGCGTGTGCAGGAAATGGGCTACAGGTGCCGCATTCCCCAGAAACAGCGGCAGAAGCGCCTGACCTGGGCTACAGAGAAGCAGCAGTGGACTGATGCTCAGTGGTCCAAAGTACTTTTTTCGGATGAAAGCAAATTTTGCATGTCATTCGGAAATCAAGGTGCCAGAGTCTGGAGGAAGACTGGGGAGAGGGAAATGCCAAAATGCCTGAAGTCCAGTGTCAAGTACCCACAGTCAGTGATGGTCTGGGCTGCCATGTCAGCTGCTGGTGTTGGTCCACTGTGTTTTATCAAGGGCAGGGTCAATGCAGCTAGCTATCAGGAGATTTTGGAGCACTTCATGCTTCCATCTGCTGAAAAGCTTTATGGATATGAAGATTTCATTTTTCAGCACGACCTGGCACCTGCTCACAGTGCCAAAACCGCTGGTAAATGGTTTACTGACCGTGGTATTACTGTGCTCAATTGGCCTGCCAACTCTCCTGACCTGAACCCCATAGAGAATCTGTGGGATATTGGGAAGAGAAAGTTGAGAGACGCAAGACCCAACACTCTGGATGAGCTTAAGGCCGCTATCGAAGCATCCTGGGCCTCCATAACACCTCAGCAGTGCCACAGGCTGATTGCCTCCATGCCACGCCGCATTGAAGCAGTCATTTCTGCAAAAGGATTCCCGACCAAGTATTAAGTGCATAACTGAACATAATTATTTGAAGGTTGACTTTTTTTGTATTAAAAACACTTTTATTTTATTGGTCGGATGAAATATGCTAATTTTTTTAGATAGGAAATTTGGGTTTTCATGAGCTGTATGCCAAAATCATCAATATTAAAACAATAAAAGGCTTGAACTACTTCAGTTGGTGTGTAATGAATCTAAAATATATGAAAGTCTAATGTTTATCAGTACATTACAGAAAATAATGAACTTTATCACACTATGCTAATTTTTTTAGAAGAACCTGTAGATAGCACCCACACTCACCCCCTTCCCCACAATTTCCTCTTTAGCAATCAGTTTGAGTTTCAGGAAGTGTGGGGGTGGTGGGGGGAGGAATGGAAACATGAGGTGTTTGCACAACTGTATGACATACAGGCCAGGCAATCTCACACAGGTGCAACCAAAACATATTTCTATGGCTAGACAACTCAGACTCCAATGTGCTCTCCTAATTTCTTTCAAAAGATGTACTACTCTGAATCCTGCTACTTTGTTACCAATTTCAGATTCAGAAATGGGGGAGGGTAGCACAGGTAGCCTTTTGTCTGATTTAGCGGAAAGTGCTCCTCATGATTGTATATAGTTGATGCAACAAAAAACTTCTGGATTTTCTCATGAATAACCTCTTGATAACTCTGATTTTGAGTGTTTTGTAGATAGAAACAGGAATATGGGAGAGGGTGGCCGATTCCACACTGGATATGCAGTGGTCACAAAGCATGAGGGAGCTGTTGCAGAACCACTCCCTCCGCACATGTCTGCGCAGGAGACAGAGCTGAATGCACTCACTGAGGCATGTAAATTGGCTAAGGGGAAGAAGGTGAACATCTATACAGATTCAAGGTATGGTTTTAGTATTGCACATGACTATAGACTCATATGGCGGGCTAGAGACTTTCTAAACTCTGCAGGTCAGCCCATTAAAAACAAAGACTCCGTGCTTGAACTGATGAACTCTTTACTGTTGCCAGAAAAAGTTGCTATTGTAAAGGTAAAGGCTCACACAAGGTGTACCACGGTAGAGACAAAAGGCAATGGCAGAGCTGACAAGGCTGCGCTCCAGCCAATAAATGCTGATGCCACCCCGGTAAGAGCCTTAAAGCTCGTGGATATATCTAAAGACATTTTAATTAAGTTGCTTGAACAGGCCCCACTTGAAGAGAAAGAACTGTGGACTAAACAAGGGGCTAGATCAGATGACCAAGGAGTATGGAAAAACAAGGACAAAATTTGTCTACCATGCTCCCTGTACCCAGCTTTGGCTCAGGAGACCCACGGGCCCACTCACCTATCAAAAGGTGCCATGGTAAGTGTGGTTAATACAGGGTGGATTGCTTCAGGGTTCTCTGTGCACTGAATAACCCCGATTAAGTGGTGAAGACTCCAAGCAAGCACCCCCCAGGCCACTTTACATGTTTCAGACATTGCAGATAGACTATATACAACTACCAAAGGAAGGAGTGTATGAATTCGCTCTCGTGTGTGTTGATCTCTTTTCAGGTTGGCCAGAAGCCTTCCCAATAGCAAAAGCAAATGCCAAGAATACAGCAAAGAGACTGGTCAGTGAACTGATATGCAGGTATGGTGTTCCTGAAGTTATTGAGTCAGATAGAGGTTCTCATTTTGCAGTTGAAGTAATGAGTGAAGTTATGAAAGCATTAGGGGTGATCCAAGCTTTCCGAGTTGAGCACTTGTGGAGTCACTGTGGGTAGAGATACATGGAGCTAAAACAGTAATAAATTACTAATGGGAGTTTACTATAAACCACCTAATATACCAGAGTCCACAGAAAATCTACTACTAAGCGAGATAGACAAGGCGGCAAATCATAATGAGGTGGTTATTATGAGGGACTTCAACTACCCAGATATAGACTGGGAAACTGAAACTTGTATATCTCATAAAGGAAACAGGTTCTTGGCAATAACCAAAGACAATTACCTCTCCCAACTGGTTCAGGACCTGACTAGAGGGACGGCCAGACTGGACTTAGTATTAACCAATAGGCCTGACAGAACAACGGACGTGCAGGTTGGGGGACACCATAGGCCTAACTAACTGGGACAAAGTCCTCAAAAATAAAAATACAGCCACAAAATTGGATATCTTTAAAAGCATCCTAAAATCTCATTGTGAGAGGTCCATACCATATGGGAATAAAAGGTTAAGAAACAAAAAGAAACCAATGTGGATAAATAGAACTGTAAAGAAAGCAATAAATGACAAAAAGAAAGCATATAAAATCACAAAAACAGGAGGGTAGCACGGAAGCACTGAAAAACTATAAGGAAAAAAATAGAACATGTAAAAAACAAATAAAAGCAGCCAAACTAGAGACCGAGAGATTAATTGCCAAAGAGAGTAAAACTAACCCTAAAATGTTCAATTATATAAATGTTAAAAAGTAGAAATCTAAAGGTGTTGGCCCTTTAAAAAGTAATGAGGGGGGAGTCGCAGAGAGCGAAGAGGGGAAAGCAAAGCTGTTAAATATTTTTTTCTCCAATGTATTCACTGAGGAAAATAAACTGTCAGATGACATGCAGAATGTAAAAATAAATTCTCCATTAACAGTGTCCTGTGTGACCCAGGAAGAAGTACAACAGCGACTTAAAAAGATTAAAATAGACAAATCGCCAGGACCAGATGGCATACACCCCCGTATCCTAAGGGAATTAAGTAATGTCATAGCCAGACCCTTATTTCTGATATTTGTGGACTCTATACTGACAGGGAATGTCCCACAGCATTGGCGCATGGCAAATGTTGTGCCAATATTCAAAAAGGATCCAAAAACAGAGCCTGGAAACTATAGGCTGGTAAGTTTAATATCTGTTGTGGAAAAAACAGATAGGCCAGCTTCGACAACCAGGCCAACTTACTCCCAAATTAATGTGGCAAATGTACTAATCCCCTAGGGGACAGAGGGGTAAAACTTAGCATTTATTGTAGGTAATTCTAAAATAGATAGACGCTGGAGGATGGACCTCTGTAACAAACAACATGAAACAGCCCTAAGGGCCTAGACTAAACATACAATATGGTGAAAAAATATATACAGGAACGTTCTCACCCAGGTGTGGAGGTAGACCAAGGGTTCTCTCAAACAGTGTTGAAGGTAGAGATGGACCTGTAATGGTGGATCGCCATACTGGAAGGTACCAAGCGTGTTCGCCCCTGTACGTTGTTGGATAACAGGGCAGATAAGCCCTAGGAAGCCCTATAAGAGGGACGGGGCTAATACGCCCTACCTATCTATACGAGGAACTTGCCCTGCAAGGAGCGTCCCCGTCCGGATACCTGACCCTGTGGGGGCGGAATCCCTAATAAACCCTATGTGGGTACTCCCGACATCTCACGTTTCATTCCGTGAGTGAAATCATCAGGGGAGAAAATGGTAATAACAAGACTATGGATGGAGCTTGTATTACCAGAAAAAGATGGTAGAGAAAGGGCTTGCAAGGGTCAGTCAATGAAAAAAAGGACATAGGTGTATGGTCAGTCGGACAAAAACACCAATGAATGACCACAGCAAAAGCCTCTTAATTAAAGTACAGGTACACCGGTGGGTGATACCTGTCAAAGTCAGATAATGACCACAGGATAATCAAAATCCAATTGGGCTGTCAGTGGGTAAACTGTAAAATCTGTTGTGGGTAAACTGTTTGAAGATTTTCTAAGAGATGCTATCTTAGAGCTTCTCAATGGAAATAAGCAAATAATGCCATATCAGCATGGCTTTATGAGGGATCGGTCATGCCAAACTAATTTAATCAGTTTCTATGAGGAGGTAAGTTCTAGACTTGACAGCGGCAAATCAATGGATGTCGTATATATCCAGACTTCTCCAAAGCATTTGACACTGTACCGCACAAAAGGTTTATATATAAAATGAGAATGCTCGGACTGGGAGAAAACGTCTGTATGTGGGTAAGTAACTGGCTCAATGATAGAAAACAGAGGGTGGTTATTAACGGTACACACTCAGATTGGGTCACTGTCACTAGTGGGGTACCTCAGGGGTTAGTATTGGGCCCTATTCTCCTAAATATATTTATTAATGATCTTGTAGAAGGCTTGCATAGTAAAATATCAATTATTACAGATGACACTAAACTGTGTAAAGTAATTAACACTGAAGAGGACAGTATACTACTACAAGAGGGATCTGTATAGATTGGAGGCTTGGGCAGATAAGTGGCAGATGAGGTTTAACACTGACAAATGTAAGATTATGCACATAGGAAGGAATAATGCAAGTCACCCGTACATAATAAATGGTAAAACACTCGGTAACACTGACATGGATCTAGGAATTTTAATAAAGAGCAAACTAAGGCCTCTTTCACACTTGCGTTGTCCGGATCCGGCGTGTACTCCTCTAGCCGGGATTACACGCCGGATCCGGAAAAACGCAAGTGTACTGAAAGCATTTGAAGATGGATCCGTCTTCAAAATGCTTTCAGTGTTACTATGGCAGCCAGGACACTATTAAAGTCCTGGTTGCCATAGTAGGAGCGGGGAGCGGGGGAGCGGTATACTTACAGTCCGCGCGGCTCCCGGGGCGCTCCAGAATGACATCAGAGCGCCCCATGCGCATGGATGACGTGCCATGCGATCACGTCATCCATGCGCGTGGGGCGCCCTGACGTCACTCTGGAGCGCCCTGGGAGCCGCACGGACGGTAAATATACTGCTCCCCACTACACTTTACCATGGCTGCCAGGACTTTAGCGTCCCGGCAGCCATGGTAACCATTCAGAAAAAGCTAAACGTCGGATCCGGCAATGCGCCGAAACGACGTTTAGCTTAAGGCCGGATCCGGATCAATGCCTTTCAATGGGCATTATTTCGGATCCGGCCTCGCGGCAAGTCTTCAGGATTTTTGGCCGGAGCAAAAAGCGCAGCATGCTGCGGTATTTTCTCCGGCCAAAAAACGTTCCGTTCCGGAACTGAAGACATCCTGATGCATCCTGAACGGATTTCACTCCATTCAGAATGCATTAGGATTAGAGTTGAGCGAACACCTGGATGTTCGGGTTCGAGAAGTTCGGCCGAACTTCCCGGAAATGTTCGGGTTCGGGATCCGAACCCGATCCGAACTTCGTCCCGAAACCGAACCCCATTGAAGTCAATGGGGACCCGAACTTTTCGGTACTAAAAAGGCTGTAAAACAGCCCAGGAAAGGGCTAGAGGGCTGCAAAAGGCAGCAACATGTAGGTAAATCCCCTGCAAACAAATGTGGATAGGGAAATGAATTAAAATAAAAATTAAATAAATAAAAATTAACCAAAATCAATTGGAGAGAGGTCCCATAGCAGAGAATCTGGCTTCACGTCACCCACAACTGTAAGAGTCCATTTTCATAAATTTAGGCCCAGCACCCAGGCAGAGGAGAGAGGTCCAGTAACAGACAATCTGGCTTCATGTCAGCAGAGAATCAGTCTTCATGTCATAGCAGAGAATCAGGCTTCACGTCAGCCACCACTGCAAGAGTCCATTGTCATAAATTTAGGTCCAGCACCCAGGCAGAGGAGAGAGGTCCCGTAACAGACAATCTGGCTTCATGTCAGCAGAGAATCAGTCTTCATATCATAGCAGAGAATCAGGCTTCACGTCAGCCACCAATGCAATAGTCCATTGTCTGATATTTAGGCCCAGCACCCAGGCAGAGGAGAGAGGTCCCGTAACAGACAATCAGGCTTCACGTCAGCCACCAGTGCAACAGTCCATTGGCATATATTTAGGCCCAGCACCCAGGCAGAGGAGAGAGGTCCCGTAACAGAGAATCTGGCTTCATGTCAGCAGAGAATTAGTCTGCATGTCATAGCAGAGAATCAGGCTTCACGTCACCCAACATTGGAACAGTCCATTGGCATATATTTAGGCCCCGACACCCAGACAGAGGAGAGGTTCATTCAAATTTGGGTAGCCTCGCAATATAATGGTAAAATGAAAATAAAAATTGGATTGAATGAGGAAGTGCCCTGGAGTACAATAATATATGGTTAAGGGGAGGTAGTTAATGTCTAATCTGGACAAGGGACGGACAGGTCCTGTGGGATCCATGCCTGGTTCATTTTTATGAACGTCAGCTTGTCCTCATTGGCTGTAGACAGGCGGCTGCGTTTGTCTGTAATGACACCCCCTGCCGTGCTGAATACACGTTCAGACAAAACGCTGGCCGCCGGGCAAGCCAGCACCTCCAAGGCATAAAAGGCTAGCTCTGGCCACGTGGACAATTTAGAGACCCAGTAGTTGAATGGGGCCGAACCATCAGTCAGTACGTGGAGGGGTGTGCACACGTACTGTTCCACCATGTTAGTGAAATGTTGCCTCCTGCTAACACGTTGCGTATCAGATGGTGGTGCAGTTAGCTGTGGCATGTTGACAAAACTTTTCCACATCTCTGCCATGCTAACCCTGCCCTCAGAGGAGCTGCCTTGGCGACCTCTTGCTCCTCCTCTGCCTTGGCCTTGGGCTTCCACTTGTTCCCCTGTGACATTTGGGAATTCTCTCAGTAGCGCGTCTACCAACGTGCGCTTGTACTCGCGCATCTTCCTATCACGCTCCAGTGCAGGAAGTAAGGTGGGCACATTGTCTTTGTAGCGTGGATCCAGCAGGGTGGCAACCCAGTAGTCCGCACACGTTAAAATGTGGGCAACTCTGCTGTCGTTGCGCAGGCACTGCAGCATGTAGTCGCTCATGTGTGCCAGGCTGCCCAGGGGTAAGGACAAGCTGTCCTCTGTGGGAGGCGTATCGTCATCGTCCTGCCTTTCCCCCCAGCCACGCACCAGTGATGGACCCGAGCTGCGTTGGGTGCCACCCCGCTGTGACCATGCTTCATCCTCATCCTCCTCCACCTCCTCCTCATCCTCGACCTCCTCGTCCTCCAGTAGTGGGCCCTGGCTGGCCACATTTGTACCTGGCCTCTGCTGTTGCCAAAAACCTCCCTCTGAGTCACTTCGAAGAGACTGGCCTGAAAGTGATAAAAATGACCCCTCTTCCTCCTCCTCCTCCTCCTCCTGGGCCACCTCCTCTTCCATCATCGCCCTAAGTGTTTTCTCAAGGAGACATAGAAGTGGTATTGTAACGCTGATAACGGCATCATCGCCACTGGCCATGTTGGTGGAGTACTTGAAACAGTGCAACAGGGCACACATGTCTCGCATGGAGGCCCAGTCATTGGTGGTGAAGTGGTGCTGTTCTGTAGTGCGACTGACCCGTGCGTGCTGCAGCTGAAACTCCACTATGGCCTGCTGCTGCTCGCACAGTCTGTCCAGCATGTGCAAGGTGGAGTTCCACCTGGTGGGCACGTCGCATATGAGGCGGTGAGCGGGAAGGCCGAAGTTACGCTGTAGCGCAGACAGGCGAGCAGCAGCAGGATGTGAACGCCGAAAGCGCGAACAGACGGCCCGCACTTTATGCAGCAGCTCTGACATGTCGGGGTAGTTGTGAATAAACTTCTGCACCACCAAATTCAGCACATGCGCCAAGCAAAGGATGTGCGTCAAACTGGCTAGTCCCAGAGCTGCAACGAGATTTCGCCCATTATCACACACCACCAGGCCGGGCTTGAGGCTCACCGGCAGCAACCACTCGTCGGTCTGTTGTTCTATACCCCGCCACAACTCCTGTGCGGTGTGGGGCCTGTCCCCCAAACATATGAGTTTCAGAATGGCCTGCTGACGTTTACCCCGGGCTGTGCTGAAGTTGGTGGTGAAGGTGTGTGGCTGACTAGATGAGCAGGTGGAAGAAGAGGAGGAGGAAGTCGAGTAGGAGGAGGTGGCAACAGGAGGCAAAGAATGTTGCCCTGTAATCCTAGGCGGCGGAAGGACGTGCGCCAAACAGCTCTCCGCCTGGGGCCCAGCTGCCACTACATTTACCCAGTGTGCAGTTAGGGAGATATAGCGTCCCTAGCCGTGCTTACTGGTCCACGTATCTGTGGTTAGGTGGACCTTGCCACAGATGGCGTTGCGCAGTGCACACTTGATTTTATCGGATACTTGGTTGTGCAGGGAAGGCACGGCTCTCTTGGAGAAGTAGTGCCGGCTGGGAACAACATACTGTGGGACAGCAAGCGACATGAGCTGTTTGAAGCTGTCTGTGTCCACCAGCCTAAATGACAGCATTTCATAGGCCAGTAGTTTAGAAATGTGGCATTCAGGGCCAGGGATCGAGGGTGGCTAGGTGGGAATTTACGCTTTCTCTCAAATGTTTGTGAGATGGAGAGTAGGGATGAGCGAACTCGAACTGTATAGTTCGGGTTCGTACCGAATTTTGGGGTGTCCGTGACACGGACCCGAACCCGGACATTTTCGTAAAAGTCCGGGTTCGGGTTCGGTGTTCGTCGCTTTCTTCGCGCTTTTGTGACGCTTTCTTGGCGCTTTTTGAAAGGCTGCAAAGCAGCCAATCAACAAGCGTCATACTACTTGCCCCAAGAGGCCATCACAGCCATGCCTACTATTGGCATGGCTGTGATTGGCCAGAGCACCATGTGACCCAGCCTCTATTTAAGCTGGAGTCACATAGCGCCGCCCGTCACTCAGCTCTGATTAGCGTAGGGAGAGGTTGCGGCTGCGACAGTAGGGCGAGATTAGGCAGATTAACTCCTCCAAAGGACTTGATTAACTGATCGATCTGCAGCTGTGGATCATTGAGCTGCTGATCCTCAATTGCTCACTGTTTTTAGGCTGCACAGACCGTTTGTCAGTCTCATTTTTCTGGGGTGATCGGCGGCCATTTTGTGTCTTGTGGTGCGCCAGCACAAGCTGCGACCAAGTGCATTTAACCCTCAATGGTGTGGTTGTTTTTTGGCTAAAGCCTACATCAGGGTGAAGCTGTGACACCAAGTGCATTTATCCAGCAATAGTCTGTTCATTTTTTGGCCATATACAAAATCAGGGGCAAGCTGCGCCTGTCACCAAGTGCATTTAACCCTCAATGGTGTGGTTGTTTTTTGGCTAAAGCCTACATCAGGGTGAAGCTGTCACACCAAGTGCATTTAACCAGCAATAGTCTGTTTATTTTTTGGCCATATACTACATCAGGGGCAAGCTGCGCCCGTCACCAAGTGCATTTAACCCTCAGTAGTGTGGTTGGTCAAGCTGTGACACCAAGTGCATTTAACCAGCAATAGTCTGTTCATTTTTTGGCCATATACAAAATCAGGGGCAAGCTGCGCCTGTCACCAAGTGCATTTAACCCTCAATGGTGTGGTTGTTTTTTGGCTAAAGCCTACATCAGGGTGAAGCTGTCACACCAAGTGCATTTAACCAGCAATAGTCTGTTTATTTTTTGGCCATATCCCAGTCTAATTCTGTCACTAAATCCATACCGGTCACCCAGCGCCTAAATACTAGGCCTCAAATTTATATCCAGCTAAATCTGTCCCTAGTGCTGTAGCTGGGCGAGTTATTTAGTGTCCGTTCAAGCACATTTCTTGTTCTGGGTTGAAATACAATTCCCAATTTAGCAATTTCATAATTTAGTGGTTCCTGCTATATCAGAGCTATTTGAAATCTATCCCAAAAAGGGTATATAATATTGAAGGTGCACATTGGGTCATTCAGAATAACTTCACACACACCCGCTACTGTGTATTTCCAAGTCTAATTCTGTCACTAAACCCATACCTGTCACCCAGCGCCTAAATACTAGGCCTCAAATTTAAATCCCTCTAAATCTCTCGTTACCCACCGCTGTACTGTTGTTGCTGGGCAAGATATTTAGTGTCCGTCAAAGCACATTTTTTGTTCTGGGTTGAAGTACAATTCCCAATTTAGCAATTTCATAATTTAGTGGTTTCTGCTATATCAGAGCTATTTGAAATCTATCCCTAAAAGGGTATATAATATTGAAGGTGCACATAGGGTCATTCAGAATAACTTCACACACACGCTTCTGTGCATTTCCAAGTCTAATTCTGTCACTAAATCCATACCGGTGACCCAGCGCCTAAATACTAGGCCTCAAATTTAAATCCCTCTAAATCTCTCGTTACCCACCGCTGTACTGTTGTTGCTGGGCAAGATATTTAGTGTCCGTCAAAGCACATTTTTTGTTCTGGGTTGAAGTACAATTCCCAATTTAGCAATTTCATAATTTAGTGGTTTCTGCTATATCAGAGCTATTTGAAATCTATCCCTAAAAGGGTATATAATATTGAAGGTGCACATAGGGTCATTCAGAATAACTTCACACACACGCTTCTGTGCATTTCCAAGTCTAATTCTGTCACTAAATCCATACCGGTGACCCAGCGCCTAAATACTAGGCCTCAAATTTAAATCCCTCTAAATCTCTCGTTACCCACCGCTGTACTGTTGTTGCTGGGCAAGATATTTAGTGTCCGTCAAAGCACATTTTTTGTTCTGGGTTGAAGTACAATTCCCAATTTAGCAATTTCATAATTTAGTGGTTTCTGCTATATCAGAGCTATTTGAAATCTATCCCTAAAAGGGTATATAATATTGAAGGTGCACATAGGGTCATTCAGAATAACTTCACACACACGCTTCTGTGCATTTCCAAGTCTAATTCTGTCACTAAATCCATACCGGTGACCCAGCGCCTAAATACTAGGCCTCAAATTTAAATCCCTCTAAATCTCTCGTTACCCACCGCTGTACTGTTGTTGCTGGGCAAGATATTTAGTGTCCGTCAAAGCACATTTTTTGTTCTGGGTTGAAATACAATTCCCAATTTAGCAATTTCATAATTTAGTGGTTTCTGCTATATCAGAGCTATTTGAAATCTATCCCTAAAAGGGTATATAATATTGAAGGTGCACATAGGGTCATTCAGAATAACTTCACACACACGCTTCTGTGCATTTCCAAGTCTAATTCTGTCACTAAATCCATACCGGTGACCCAGCGCCTAAATACTAGGCCTCAAATTTAAATCCCTCTAAATCTCTCGTTACCCACCGCTGTACTGTTGTTGCTGGGCAAGATATTTAGTGTCCGTCAAAGCACATTTTTTGTTCTGGGTTGAAGTACAATTCCCAATTTAGCAATTTCATAATTTAGTGGTTTCTGCTATATCAGAGCTATTTGAAATCTATCCCTAAAAGGGTATATAATATTGAAGGTGCACATAGGGTCATTCAGAATAACTTCACACACACGCTTCTGTGCATTTCCAAGTCTAATTCTGTCACTAAATCCATACCGGTGACCCAGCGCCTAAATACTAGGCCTCAAATTTAAATCCCTCTAAATCTC
Organism: Bufo gargarizans; assembly: GCF_014858855.1. NCBI lineage: Eukaryota > Metazoa > Chordata > Amphibia > Anura > Bufonidae > Bufo > Bufo gargarizans. Next base: position 128,410,770 of record NC_058085.1, read on the forward strand.
TCGTTACCCACCGCTGTACTGTTGTTGCTGGGCAAGATATTTAGTGTCCGTCAAAGCACATTTTTTGTTCTGGGTTGAAGTACAATTCCCAATTTAGCAATTTCATAATTTAGTGGTTTCTGCTATATCAGAGCTATTTGAAATCTATCCCTAAAAGGGTATATAATATTGAAGGTGCACATAGGGTCATTCAGAATAACTTCACACACACGCTTCTGTGCATTTCCAAGTCTAATTCTGTCACTAAATCCATACCGGTGACCCAGCGCCTAAATACTAGGCCTCAAATTTAAATCCCTCTAAATCTCTCGTTACCCACCGCTGTACTGTTGTTGCTGGGCAAGATATTTAGTGTCCGTCAAAGCACATTTTTTGTTCTGGGTTGAAGTACAATTCCCAATTTAGCAATTTCATAATTTAGTGGTTTCTGCTATATCAGAGCTATTTGAAATCTATCCCTAAAAGGGTATATAATATTGAAGGTGCACATAGGGTCATTCAGAATAACTTCACACACACGCTTCTGTGCATTTCCAAGTCTAATTCTGTCACTAAATCCATACCGGTGACCCAGCGCCTAAATACTAGGCCTCAAATTTAAATCCCTCTAAATCTCTCGTTACCCACCGCTGTACTGTTGTTGCTGGGCAAGATATTTAGTGTCCGTCAAAGCACATTTTTTGTTCTGGGTTGAAGTACAATTCCCAATTTAGCAATTTCATAATTTAGTGGTTTCTGCTATATCAGAGCTATTTGAAATCTATCCCTAAAAGGGTATATAATATTGAAGGTGCACATAGGGTCATTCAGAATAACTTCACACACACGCTTCTGTGCATTTCCAAGTCTAATTCTGTCACTAAATCCATACCGGTGACCCAGCGCCTAAATACTAGGCCTCAAATTTAAATCCCTCTAAATCTCTCGTTACCCACCGCTGTACTGTTGTTGCTGGGCAAGATATTTAGTGTCCGTCAAAGCACATTTTTTGTTCTGGGTTGAAGTACAATTCCCAATTTAGCAATTTCATAATTTAGTGGTTTCTGCTATATCAGAGCTATTTGAAATCTATCCCTAAAAGGGTATATAATATTGAAGGTGCACATAGGGTCATTCAGAATAACTTCACACACACGCTTCTGTGCATTTCCAAGTCTAATTCTGTCACTAAATCCATACCGGTGACCCAGCGCCTAAATACTAGGCCTCAAATTTAAATCCCTCTAAATCTCTCGTTACCCACCGCTGTACTGTTGTTGCTGGGCAAGATATTTAGTGTCCGTCAAAGCACATTTTTTGTTCTGGGTTGAAGTACAATTCCCAATTTAGCAATTTCATAATTTAGTGGTTTCTGCTATATCAGAGCTATTTGAAATCTATCCCTAAAAGGGTATATAATATTGAAGGTGCACATAGGGTCATTCAGAATAACTTCACACACACGCTTCTGTGCATTTCCAAGTCTAATTCTGTCACTAAATCCATACCGGTGACCCAGCGCCTAAATACTAGGCCTCAAATTTAAATCCCTCTAAATCTCTCGTTACCCACCGCTGTACTGTTGTTGCTGGGCAAGATATTTAGTGTCCGTCAAAGCACATTTTTTGTTCTGGGTTGAAGTACAATTCCCAATTTAGCAATTTCATAATTTAGTGGTTTCTGCTATATCAGAGCTATTTGAAATCTATCCCTAAAAGGGTATATAATATTGAAGGTGCACATTGGGTCATTCAGAATAACTTCACACACACCCGCTACTGTGTATTTCCAAGTCTAATTCTGTCACTAAACCCATACCTGTCACCCAGCGCCTAAATACTAGGCCTCAAATTTAAATCCCTCTAAATCTCTCGTTACCCACCGCTGTACTGTTGTTGCTGGGCAAGATATTTAGTGTCCGTCAAAGCACATTTTTTGTTCTGGGTTGAAGTACAATTCCCAATTTAGCAATTTCATAATTTAGTGGTTTCTGCTATATCAGAGCTATTTGAAATCTATCCCTAAAAGGGTATATAATATTGAAGGTGCACATAGGGTCATTCAGAATAACTTCACACACACGCTTCTGTGCATTTCCAAGTCTAATTCTGTCACTAAATCCATACCGGTGACCCAGCGCCTAAATACTAGGCCTCAAATTTAAATCCCTCTAAATCTCTCGTTACCCACCGCTGTACTGTTGTTGCTGGGCAAGATATTTAGTGTCCGTCAAAGCACATTTTTTGTTCTGGGTTGAAGTACAATTCCCAATTTAGCAATTTCATAATTTAGTGGTTTCTGCTATATCAGAGCTATTTGAAATCTATCCCTAAAAGGGTATATAATATTGAAGGTGCACATAGGGTCATTCAGAATAACTTCACACACACGCTTCTGTGCATTTCCAAGTCTAATTCTGTCACTAAATCCATACCGGTGACCCAGCGCCTAAATACTAGGCCTCAAATTTAAATCCCTCTAAATCTCTCGTTACCCACCGCTGTACTGTTGTTGCTGGGCAAGATATTTAGTGTCCGTCAAAGCACATTTTTTGTTCTGGGTTGAAGTACAATTCCCAATTTAGCAATTTCATAATTTAGTGGTTTCTGCTATATCAGAGCTATTTGAAATCTATCCCTAAAAGGGTATATAATATTGAAGGTGCACATTGGGTCATTCAGAATAACTTCACACACACCCGCTACTGTGTATTTCCAAGTCTAATTCTGTCACTAAACCCATACCTGTCACCCAGCGCCTAAATACTAGGCCTCAAATTTAAATCCCTCTAAATCTCTCGTTACCCACCGCTGTACTGTTGTTGCTGGGCAAGATATTTAGTGTCCGTCAAAGCACATTTTTGTTCTGGGTTGAAGTACAATTCCCAATTTAGCAATTTCATAATTTAGTGGTTTCTGCTATATCAGAGCTATTTGAAATCTATCCCTAAAAGGGTATATAATATTGAAGGTGCACATAGGGTCATTCAGAATAACTTCACACACACGCTTCTGTGCATTTCCAAGTCTAATTCTGTCACTAAATCCATACCGGTCACCCAGCGCCTAAATACTAGGCCTCAAATTTATATCCCGCTGAATTTGAATACAATACATTGGGCCAAATAATATATTTGTTGTTGTGGTGAACCATAACAATGAGAAAAACATCTAGTAAGGGACGCGGACGTGGACATGGTCGTGGTGGTGTTAGTGGACCCTCTGGTGCTGGGAGAGGACGTGGCCGTTCTGCCACATCCACACGTCCTAGTGTACCAACTACCTCAGGTCCCAGTAGCCGCCAGAATTTACAGCGATATATGGTGGGGCCCAATGCCGTTCTAAGGATGGTAAGGCCTGAGCAGGTACAGGCATTAGTCAATTGGGTGGCCGACAGTGGATCCAGCACGTTCACATTATCTCCCACCCAGTCTTCTGCAGAAAGCGCACAGATGGCGCCTGAAAACCAACCCCATCAGTCTGTCACATCACCCCCATGCATACCAGGGAAACTGTCTCAGCCTCAAGTTATGCAGCAGTCTCTTATGCTGTTTGAAGACTCCGCTGGCAGGGTTTCCCAAGGGCATCCACCTAGCCCTTCCCCAGCGGTGAAAGACATAGAATGCACTGACGCACAACCACTTATGTTTCCTGATGATGAGGACATGGGAATACCACCTCAGCATGTCTCTGATGATGACGAAACACAGGTGCCAACTGCTGCGTCTTTCTGCAGTGTGCAGACTGAACAGGAGGTCAGGGATCAAGACTGGGTGGAAGACGATGCAGGGGACGATGAGGTCCTAGACCCCACATGGAATGAAGGTCGTGCCACTGACTTTCACAGTTCGGAGGAAGAGGCAGTGGTGAGACCGAGCCAACAGCGTAGCAAAAGAGGGAGCAGTGGGCAAAAGCAGAACACCCGCCGCCAAGAGACTCCGCCTGCTACTGACCGCCGCCATCTGGGACCGAGCACCCCAAAGGCAGCTTCAAGGAGTTCCCTGGCATGGCACTTCTTCAAACAATGTGCTGACGACAAGACCCGAGTGGTTTGCACGCTGTGCCATCAGAGCCTGAAGCGAGGCATTAACGTTCTGAACCTGAGCACAACCTGCATGACCAGGCACCTGCATGCAAAGCATGAACTGCAGTGGAGTAAACACCTTAAAACCAAGGAAGTCACTCAGGCTCCCCCTGCTACCTCTTCTGCTGCTGCCGCCTCGGCCTATTCTGCTGCTGCCGCCTCGGCCTCTTCCTCCGCCTCTGGAGGAACGTTGGCACCTGCCGCCCAGCAAACAGGGGATGTACCACCAACACCACCACCACCACCTCCGTCACCAAGCGTCTCAACCATGTCACACGCCAGCGTTCAGCTCTCCATCTCACAAACATTTGATAGAAAGCGTAAATTCCCACCTAGCCACCCTCGATCCCTGGCCCTGAATGCCAGCATTTCTAAACTACTGGCCTATGAAATGCTGTCATTTAGGCTGGTGGACACAGACAGCTTCAAACAGCTCATGTCGCTTGCTGTCCCACAGTATGTTGTTCCCAGCCGGCACTACTTCTCCAAGAGAGCCGTGCCTTCCCTGCACAACCAAGTATCCGATAAAATCAAGTGTGCACTGCGCAACGCCATCTGTGGCAAGGTCCACCTAACCACAGATACGTGGACCAGTAAGCACGGCCAGGGACGCTATATCTCCCTAACTGCACACTGGGTAAATGTAGTGGCAGCTGGGCCCCAGGCGGAGAGCTGTTTGGCGCACGTCCTTCCGCCGCCAAGGATCGCAGGGCAACATTCTTTGCCTCCTGTTGCCACCTCCTCCTTCTCGGCTTCCTCCTCCTCTTCTTCCACCTGCTCATCCAGTCAGCCACACACCTTCACCACCAACTTCAGCACAGCCCGGGGTAAACGTCAGCAGGCCATTCTGAAACTCATATGTTTGGGGGACAGGCCCCACACCGCACAGGAGTTGTGGCGGGGTATAGAACAACAGACCGACGAGTGGTTGCTGCCGGTGAGCCTCAAGCCCGGCCTGGTGGTGTGTGATAATGGGCGAAATCTCGTTGCAGCTCTGGGACTAGCCAATTTGACGCACATCCCTTGCTTGGCGCATGTGCTGAATTTGGTGGTGCAGAAGTTCATTCACAACTACCCCGACATGTCAGAGCTGCTGCATAAAGTGCGGGCCGTCTGTTCGCGCTTCCGGCGTTCACATCCTGCCGCTGCTCGCCTGTCTGCGCTACAGCGTAACTTCGGCCTTCCCGCTCACCGCCTCATATGCGACGTGCCCACCAGGTGGAACTCCACCTTGCACATGCTGGACAGACTGTGCGAGCAGCAGCAGGCCATAGTGGAGTTTCAGCTGCAGCACGCACGGGTCAGTCGCACTACAGAACAGCACCACTTCACCACCAATGACTGGGCCTCCATGCGAGACCTGTGTGCCCTGTTGCGCTGTTTCGAGTACTCCACCAACATGGCCAGTGGCGATGACACCGTTATCAGCGTTACAATACCACTTCTATGTCTCCTTGAGAAAACACTTAGGGCGATGATGGAACAGGAGGTGGCCCAGGAGGAGGAGGAGGAGGATGAGGAAGAGGGGTCATTTTTAGCACTTTCAGGCCAGTCTCTTCGAAGTGACTCAGAGGGAGGTTTTTTGCAACAGCAGAGGCCAGGTACAAATGTGGCCAGCCAGGGCCCACTACTGGAGGACGAGGAGGAGGTGGAGGAGGATGAGGATGAAGCATGGTCACAGCGGGGTGGCACCCAACGCAGCTCGGGTCCATCACTGGTGCGTGGCTGGGGGGAAAGGCAGGACGATGACGATACGCCTCCCACAGAGGACAGCTTGTCCTTACCCCTGGGCAGCCTGGCACACATGAGCGACTACATGCTGCAGTGCCTGCGCAACGACAGCAGAGTTGCCCACATTTTAACCTGTGCGGACTACTGGGTTGCCACCCTGCTGGATCCACGCTACAAAGACAATGTGCCCACCTTACTTCCTGCACTGGAGCGTGATAGGAAGATGCGCGAGTACAAGCGCACGTTGGTAGACGCGCTACTGAGAGCATTCCCAAATGTCACAGGGGAACAAGTGGAAGCCCAAGGCCAAGGCAGAGGAGGAGCAAGAGGTCGCCAAGGCAGCTGTGTCACGGCCAGCTCCTCTGAGGGCAGGGTTAGCATGGCAGAGATGTGGAAAACTTTTGTCAACACGCCACAGCTAACTGCACCACCACCTGATACGCAACGTGTTAGCAGGAGGCAACATTTCACTAACATGGTGGAACAGTACGTGTGCACACCCCTCCACGTACTGACTGATGGTTCGGCCCCATTCAACTTCTGGGTCTCTAAATTGTCCACGTGGCCAGAGCTAGCCTTTTATGCCTTGGAGGTGCTGGCCTGCCCGGCAGCCAGCGTTTTGTCTGAACGTGTATTCAGCACGGCAGGGGGCGTCATTACAGACAAACGCAGCCGCCTGTCTACAGCCAATGTGGACAAGCTGACGTTCATAAAAATGAACCAGGCATGGATCCCACAGGACCTGTCCGTCCCTTGTCCAGATTAGACATTAACTACCTCCCCATAACCATATATTATTGGACTCCAGGGCACTTCCTCATTCAATCCTATTTTTATTTTCATTTTACCATTATATTGCGATGCTACCCAAAGTTGAATGAACCTCTCCTCTGCCTGTGTGCTAGGCCTAAATATATGCCAATGGACTGTTGCAGTGGTGGCTGACATGAAGCCTGATTCTCTGCTATGACATGCAGACTAATTCTCTGCTGACATGAAGCCAGATTGTCTGTTACGGGACCTCTCTCCTCTGCCTGGGTGCTGGGCCTAAATTTATGACAATGGACTGTTGCAGTGGTGGCTGACGTGAAGCCTGATTCTCTGCTATGACATGCAGACTGATTCTCTGCTGACATGAAGCCAGATCCTCTGTTACGGGACCTCTCTCCTCTGCCTGGGTGCTGGGCCTAAATTTATGACAATGGACTGTTGCAGTGGTGGCTGACGTGAAGCCTGATTCTCTGCTATGACATGCAGACTGATTCTCTGCTGACATGAAGCCAGATCCTCTGTTACGGGACCTCTCTCCTCTGCCTGGGTGCTGGGCCTGAATATATGCCAATGGACTGTTGCAGTGGTGGGTGACGTGAAGCCTCATTCTCTGCTATAAAATGCAGACTAATTCTCTGCTGACATGAAGCCAGATTGTCTGTTACGGGACCTTTCTCCTCTGCCTGGGTTCTGGGCCTAAATTTATGAAAATTGACTCTTACAGTGGTGGGTGACGTGAAGCCTGATTCTCTGCTATGATATGAAGACTGATTCTCTGCTGACATGAAGCCAGATTGTCTGTTACGGGACCTTTCTCCTCTGCCTGGGTTCTGGGCCTAAATTTATGAAAATTGACTCTTACAGTGGTGGGTGACGTGAAGCCTGATTCTCTGCTATGATATGAAGACTGATTCTCTGCTGACATGAAGCCAGATTGTCTGTTACGGGACCTTTCTCCTCTGCCTGGGTTCTGGGCCTAAATTTATGAAAATTGACTCTTACAGTGGTGGGTGACGTGAAGCCTGATTCTCTGCTATGATATGAAGACTGATTCTCTGCTGACATGAAGCCAGATTGTCTGTTACGGGACCTTTCTCCTCTGCCTGGGTTCTGGGCCTAAATTTATGAAAATTGACTCTTACAGTGGTGGGTGACGTGAAGCCTGATTCTCTGCTATGATATGAAGACTGATTCTCTGCTGACATGAAGACAGATTCTCTGTTACGGGACCTCTCTCCTCTGCCTGTGTGTGTGCTGGGCCTAAATATATGCCAATGGACTGTTGCAGTGGTGGCTGACGTGAAGCCTCATTCTCTGCTATGACATGCAGACTAATTCTCTGCTGACATGAAGACAGATTCTCTGTTACGGGACCTCTCTCCTCTGCCTGTGTGTGTGCTGGGCCTAAATATATGCCAATGGACTGTTGCAGTGGTGGCTGACGTGAAACCTCATTTTCTGCTATGACATGCAGACTAATTCTCTGCTGACATGAAGCCAGATTGTCTGTTACGGGACCTCTCTCCTCTGCCTGTGTGTGTGCTGGGCCTAAATATATGCCAATGGACTGTTGCAGTGGTGGCTGACGTGAAGCCTCATTCTCTGCTATGACATGCAGACTAATTCTCTGCTGACATGAAGACAGATTCTCTGTTACGGGACCTCCCTCCTCTGCCTGGGTGCTGGGCCTAAATATATGCCAATGGACTGTTGCAGTGGTGGCTGACGTGAAGCCTCATTCTCTGCTATGACATGCAGACTAATTCTCTGCTGACATGAAGACAGATTCTCTGTTACGGGACCTCTCTCCTCTGCCTGGGTACCGGGGCCTAAATATCTGAGAATGGACTGTTCCAGTGGTGGGTGACGGGAAGCCAGATTCTCTGCTATGGAACCTCTCTCCAATTGATTTTGGTTAATTTTTATTTATTTAATTTTTATTTTAATTCATTTCCCTATCCACATTTGTTTGCAGGGGATTTACCTACATGTTGCTGCCTTTTGCAGCCCTCTAGCTCTTTCCTGGGCTGTTTTACAGCCTTTTTAGTGCCGAAAAGTTCGGGTCCCCATTGACTTCAATGGGGTTCGGGTTCGGGACGAAGTTCGGATCGGGTTCGGATCCCGAACCCGAACATTTCCGGGATGTTCGGCCGAACTTCTCGAACCCGAACATCCAGGTGTTCGCTCAACTCTAATGGAGAGCTGAACGCTGCCGTATGACATGGTTGAGATGCTTGGTGACGGAGGTGGTGGTGGTGTTGGTGGTACATCCCCTGTTTGCTGGGCGGCAGGTGCCAACGTTCCTCCAGAGGCAGAGGAAGAGGCCGAGGCGGCAGCAGCAGAAGAGGTAGCAGGGGGAGCCTGAGTGACTTCCTTGGTTTTAAGGTGTTTACTCCACTGCAGTTCATGCTTTGCATGCAGGTGCCTGGTCATGCAGGTTGTGCTAAGGTTCAGAACGTTAATGCCTCACTTCAGGCTCTGATGGCACAGCGTGCAAACCACTCGGGTCTTGTTGTCAGCACATTGTTTGAAGAAGTGCCATGCCAGGGAACTCCTTGAAGCTGCCTTTAGGGTGCTCGGTCCAAGATGGCGGCGGTCAGTAGCAGGCGGAGTCTCTTGGCGGCGGGTGTTCTGCTTTTGCCCACTGCTCCCCCTTTTGCTACGCTGTTGGCTCAGTCTCACCACTGCCTCTTCCTCCGAACTGTGAAAGTCAGTGGCACGACCTTCATTCCATGTGGGGTCTAGGACCTCATCGTCCCCTGCATCGTCTTCCACCCAGTCTTGATCCCTGACCTCCTGTTCAGTCTGCACACTGCAGAAAGACGCAGCAGTTGGCACCTGTGCTTCGTCATCATCAGAGACATGCTGAGGTGGTATTCCATGTCCTCATCATCAGGAAACATAAGTGGTTGTGCGTCAGTGCATTCTATGTCTTTCACCGCTGGGGAAGGGCTAGGTGGATGCCCTTGGGAAACCCTGCCAGCGGAGTCTTCAAACAGCATAAGAGACTGCTGCATAACTTGAGGCTGAGACAGTTTCCCTGGTATGCATGGGGGTGATGTGACAGACTGATGGGCTTGGTTTTCAGGCGCCATCTGTGCGCTTTCTGCAGAAGACTGGGTGGGAGATAATGTGAACGTGCTGGATCCACTGTCGGCCACCCAATTGACTAATGCCTGTACCTGCTCAGGCCTTACCATCCTTAGAACGGCATTGGGCCCCACCATATATCGCTGTAAATTCTGGCGGCTACTGGGACCTGAGGTAGTTGGTACACTAGAACGTGTGGATGTGGCAGAACGGCCACGTCCTCTCCCAGCACCAGAGGGTCCACTAACACCACCACGACCATGTCCACGTCCGCGTCCCTTACTAGATGTTTTCCTCATTGTTATCGTTCACCACAACAACAAAAATATTATTTGGCCCAATGTATTGTATTCAAATTCAGCTGAATATAAATTTGAGGCCTAGTATTTAGGCGCTGGGTGACCGGTATAGATTTACTGACAGAATTAGACTTGGAAATGCACAGTAGCGTGTGTGTGAAGTTATTCTGAATGACCCTATGTGCACCTTGAATATTATATACCCTTTTAGGGATAGATTTCAAATAGCTCTGATACAGCAGAAACCACTAAATTATGAAATTGCTAAATTGGGAATTGTATTTCAACCCAGAACAAAAAATGTGCTTTGACGGACACTAAATAACTTGCCCAGCCAGAACAGTACAGCGGTAACGACAGATTTAGCGGGATATAAATTTGAGGCCTAGTATTTAGGCGCTGGGTGACCGGTATGGATTTACTGACAGAATTAGACTTGGAAATGCACAGTAGCGTGTGTGTGAAGTTATTCTGAATGTCCCTATGTGCACCTTGAATATTATATACCCTTTTAGGGATAGATTTCAAATAGCTCTGATATAGCAGAAACCACTAAATTATGAAATTGCTAAATTAGGAATTGTATTTCAACCCAGAACAAAAAATGTGCTTTGACGGACACTAAATAACTTGCCCAGCCAGAACAGTACAGCGCTAACGACAGATTTAGCGGGATATAAATTTGAGGCCTAGTATTTAGGCGCTGGGTGACCGGTATGGATTTACTGACAGAATTAGACTTGGAAATGCACAGTAGCGTGTGTGTGAAGTTATTCTGAATGACCCTATGTGCACCTTGAATATTATATACCCTTTTAGGGATAGATTTCAAATAGCTCTGATATAGCAGAAACCACTAAATTATGAAATTGCTAAATTGGGAATTGTATTTCAACCCAGAACAAAAAATGTGCTTTGACGGACACTAAATAACTTGCCCAGCCACAACAGTACAGCGATAACGACAGATTTAGCGGGATATAAATTTGAGGCCTAGTATTTAGGCGCTGGGTGACCGGTATGGATTTTTTGACAGAATTAGACTTGGAAATGCACAGTAGCGTGTGTGTGAAGTTATTCTGAATGACCCTATGTGCACCTTGAATATTATATACCCTTTTAGTGATAGATTTCAAATAGCTCTGATATAGCAGAAACCACTAAATTATGAAATTGCTAAATTGGGAATTGTATTTCAACCCAGAACAAAAAATGTGCTTTGACGGACACTAAATAACTTGCCCAGCCACAACAGTACAGCGGTAACGACAGATTTAGCGGGATATATATTTGAGGCCTAGTATTTAGGCGCTGGGTGACCGGTATGGATTTACTGACAGAATTAGACTGGGATATGGCCAAAAAATAACCACACTATTGCTGGTTAAATGCACTTGGTGTGACAGCTTGACCAACCACACTACTGAGGGTTAAATGCACTTGGTAACAGGCGCAGCTTGCCCCTGATGTAGTATATGGCCAAAAAATGAACAGACTATTGCTGGTTAAATGCACTTGGTGTGACAGCTTGACCAACCACACTACTGAGGGTTAAATGCACTTGGTGACGGGCGCAGCTTGCCCCTGATGTAGTATATGGCCAAAAAATGAACAGACTATTGCTGGTTAAATGCACTTGGTGTGACAGCTTGACCAACCACACTACTGAGGGTTAAATGCACTTGGTGACGGGCGCAGCTTGCCCCTGATGTAGTATATGGCCAAAAAATGAACAGACTATTGCTGGTTAAATGCACTTGGTGTGACAGCTTCACCCTGATGTAGGCTTTAGCCAAAAAACAACCACACCATTGAGGGTTAAATGCACTTGGTGACAGGCGCAGCTTGCCCCTGATGTAGTATATGGCCAAAAAATGAACAGACTATTGCTGGTTAAATGCACTTGGTGTGACAGCTTGACCAACCACACTACTGAGGGTTAAATGCACTTGGTTAGGGGCGCAGCTTGCCCCTGATGTAGTGTATGGCCAAAAAATTAACAGACTATTGCTGTTTAAATGCACTTGGTGTGACAGCTTCACCCTGATGTAGGCTTTAGCCAAAAAACAACCACACCATTGAGGGTTAAATGCACTTGGTGACAGGCGCAGCTTGCCCCTTATGTAGTATATGGCCAAAAAATAAACAGACTATTGCTGGTTAAATGCACTTGGTGTGACAGCTTCACCCTGATGTAGGCTTTAGCCAAAAAACAACCACACCATTGAGGGTTAAATGCACTTGGTCGCAGCTTGTGCTGGCGCACCACAAGACACAAAATGGCCGCCGATCACCCCAGAAAAAAGTGACTGACAAACGGTCTGGGCAGCCTAAAAACAGTGAGCAATTCAATAGCAGCAGTTCAATGATGCACAGCTGCAGATCGATCGATTAATCAAGTCCTTTGGAGGAGTTAATCTGCCTAATCTCGCCCTACTGTCGCAGCCGCAACCTCTCCCTACGCTAATCAGAGCAGAGTGACGGGCGGCGCTATGTTACTCCAGCTTAAATAGAGGCTGGGTCACATGGTGCTCTGGCCAATCACAGCCATGCCAATAGTAGGCATGGCTGTGACGGCCTCTTGGGGCAAGTAGTATGACGCTTGTTGATTGGCTGCTTTGCAGCCTTTCAAAAAGCGCCAAGAAAGCGTCACAAAAGCGCCAAGAAAGCGACGAACACCGAACCCGAACCCGGACTTTTACGAAAATGTCCGGGTTCGGGTCCGTGTCACGGACACCCCAAAATTCGGTACGAACCCGAACTATACAGTTCGAGTTCGCTCATCCCTAATTAGGATAAAACTGATCAGGATTCTTCCGGCATAGAGCCCCGACGACGGAACTCTATGCTGGAAGAAAGGAACGCAGGTGTGAAAGAGCCCTAAGCTGCAAAAAACTGCGTCAGGCAGCTGCTGCCAAGGCCAATAAGATAATGGGTTGCATCAAAAGGGCATAGATGCCCATGATAAGAACATAGTCCTACCACTTTACAAATCGCTAGTCAGACCACACATGGAGTACTGTGTACAGTTCTGAGCTCCTGTAAACAAGGCAGACATAGCAGAGCTGGAGAGGGTCAAGAGGAGGGCGACTAAAGTAATAACTGGAATGGGACAACTACAGTACCCTGAAAGATTATCAGAATTAGGGTTATTCACTTTAGAAAAAAGACGACTGAGGGGAGATCTAATTACTATGTATAAATATATCAGGGTTCAGTACAGAGATCTATCCCATCATCTATTTATCCCCAGGACTGTGACTGTGACGAGGGGACATCCTCTGCATCTGGAAGAAAGAAGGTTTGTACACAAACATAGAAGAGGATTCTTTGCGGTAAGAGCAGTGAGACTATGGAACTCTCTGCCTGAGAAGGTGGTGATGGTGAGTACAATAAAGGAATTCAAGAGGGGCCTGGATGTATTTCTGGAGCGTAATAATGTTACAGGCTATAGCTACTAGCAGTGTCGGACTGGGGTACCTTGGGCCCACAAGTAAAATTTATTTTGGGTGCCCACCATACGGATACATTCAAATATAATAAATCATTTAACAAGTTTTTTTTATATGAACATAGACTGGTTGAGGTGCTGTACATTGAATATATGTATGTAGTGCAGTAAGTCTACTGTGTTATGTGCCACTTGTGTAGGGGGTGGGAGACTAGGGGCCCACCTTGCTCAAGGGCCCACCGGGGGATTCCCCTGTACCCCTGTGGGCCAGTTCGAGCCTGACTACTAGAGAGGGGTCGTTGATCCAGGGAGTTATTCTGATTGCCTGATTGGAGTCGGGAAGGAATTTTTTATTTCCCTAAAGTGGGGAAAATTGGCTTCTACCTCACATTTTATTAAATTTTTTACTTCCTCTGGATCAACTTGCAGGATGACAGGCCGAACTGGATGGACAAATGTCTTTTTTTGGCCTTATGTACTATGTCTGTGAAGGTTCTCATTTATCCAGGTCATGGTACATCTGTAAAGAATAAATCAAGGCAACTGGACGTACTGTAGATTTCTTGAAAACGTTTCACTCGTTCGTTGGAAGAACGAGTGAAACGTTTTCAAGAATCCTACAGTACGTCCAGTTGCCTTGATTTATTCTTTACAGATATACTATGTTACTATGTTTTGATATACATTGAAGTGGCTCATATTATAGATATTAGCATTAAAAGTTACGTCTTAATTCTTGCCTATTGTGATTCAGAAGTGTTATTGCAAGAATCGATACATATTGAACATATATTTTTTGTGGAATTGTCTAAGGAATGCATACACTACATTTGGAGATAACAGGTATTTTTTTTTTAGGACCGCAGGACAGAAGCTGAATTTCCGGACAGCCCAGCTGGATCCGGGACAGTTCAGAGGCATGGCAATATCTGTGGACGGCTATGGCAATAGTCATGGAACAAATAGCCATATTTTTCTTATCCTGTACACCCCTTATACCCAAGAGTTGGGGGCAAGTAATATCCTAGTCCTCCTCTTCCAGCTGGTTATAGGAGTGGTTGTGTTAACCAGAACCAACAGAATGTCCTATTTCTAATGCTTGTACATGGAAGCACTAGCCCAGCCATCACTCACTTTGAACGTCACAGACATTTCCACAAATGTGTTCCCCAGAAAGATTAGTTGTGTTGTCCCCTTTAAGGACAGATTCACATATCCTAATTCCAGTGGTGTGTCCCAGCTCAACTGTTGTTTTAATGTCTCAAGCTCACATCATCATTGACCCCTATTTCATTGTGACCTTAGATCATTAAAATCAAGAACCGTCTGGAGCACACATAAAGAATTCAAATACCATATCGCACAGCAGGAGAATAAAAGGTAGCAACAGGCAATGCATTTGTTCCAACTACATAGTATTCTTCAGTAAATTTTTTATCAGGACTTACCTGTTGTGTAGGTCTGTAGAACTCATGTACAGGAATGTTTGCCGTTGCTCTCAAAGGGATAGCACTGGTTATGAGTGAAACACACCTCTCTATACTCAGGAGAAGGAAGTGTTAGCAAATAGTAGACTCTATGGGAGGAGAGCTATACATGAAGGTTTAAAGGGTAACTGTCATATTTTTTTATTTGCTAGTTTATTAGAGCTAGGCATGTACACCTGAGTTAGTCTGTCAATGATTGTCAAAAGATGTGTAATTACCTTATAATAACAGCTTTCATTAACATTGGCTACCAGTGCCGTACATGTATGGCGCTGGAGCAATGTGCAAACATGGCTCCCGCTCGCACGTGCAGCGGGCATCATGGCCGGCAGATCTCTGCCGTTTCAAACATCAGAGATCTGCAGCTAATTACCGTGGCCGGCAATAATGGCAATCGTGGTAATTAAATGCTTTAGATGCCGTGATCAAATGAGATCACAGCATCTAAATAAGTACAAATGAGCACAAACTCGGAAGCTAGCGCTTCCGGTCTCCCTACCGATGTCCCGTGTGGCCAATTGTGGAATCGGTACTTGCGCTGAACACTTTCAGCCTTGCTGATGAGGCTGAAAGTGTTCATACTGCAATTCTTATTTTGGCCACCAGATGGTAGGCCAGGATAAGAAATGAGCAAAATAAAGTTTAACCACCTCCGGACCGCCTAACGCAGATCTGCGGTCCGGAGGTGGCAGCGCTGCGCACAGTCACGCATATACGCGTCATCTCGCGAGAGCCGTGATTTCCTGTGAACGCGCGCACACAGGCGCGCGCGCTCACAGGATCGGAAGGTAAGCGAGTGGATCTCCAGCCTGCCAGCGGTGATCGCTCGCTGGCAGGCTGGAGATGTGATTTTTTTAACCCCTAACAGGTATATTAGACACTGTTTTGATAACAGCGTCTAATATACCTGCTACCTGGTCCTCTGGTGGTCCCTTTTGTTTGGATCGACCACCAGAGGACACAGGCAGCCCTGTAAAGTACCACAAAACACTACACTACACCCCCCCGTCACTTATTAACCCTTTATGAACCACTGATTACCCCATATAGACTCCCTGATCACCCCCCTGTCATTGATCACCCCCCTGTCATTGATCACCCCCCTGTAAGGCTCCATTCAGAGGTCCGTATGATTTTTACGGATCCACTGATACATGGCTCGGATCCGCAAAACACATGCGGAGGTCTGAATGGAGCCTTACAGGGGGGTGATCAATGACAAGGGGGTGATCACGCATATAGACTTCCTGATCACTTCCCTGTCATTGATCACCCCCCTGTAGGGCTCCATTCAGACATCCGTATGATTTTTACGGATCCACTGATACATGGCTCGGATCCGCAAAACACATGCGGAGGTCTGAATGGAGCCTTACAGGGGGGTGATCAATGACAAGGGGGTGATCACGCATATAGACTTCCTGATCACTTCCCTGTCATTGATCACCCCCCTGTCATTGATCACCCCCCTGTAAGGCTCCATTCAGACGTCCGTATGCGTTTTGCGGATCCGATCCATGTATCCGTGGATCCGTGAAAAATCATACGGACGTCTGAATGGAGCCTTACAGGGGGGTGATCAATGACAGGGGGGTGATCAATGACAGGGGGGTGATCACCCCATATAGACTCCCTGATCACGGCCCTGTCATTGATCACCCCCTGTAAGGCTCCATTCAGACATTTTTTTGGGCCCAAGTTAGTGAAATTTTTTGTTTGTTTTTGTTTTTTCTTACTAAGTCTCATATTCCACTAACTTGTGTCAAAAAATAAAATCTCACATGAACTCACCATACCCCTCACGGAATCCAAATGCGTAACATTTTTTAGACATTTATATTCCAGACTTCTTCTCACGCTTTAGGGCCCTAAAATGCCAGGGCAGTATAAATACCCCACATGTGACCCCATTTCGGAAAGAAGACACCCCATATTGAGTCCATAAAAGATTGAAATTTTTGTCCCAAGTTAGCGGAAAGGGAGACTGTGAGAAAATACAAAAAAAATCAATTTCCGCTAACTTGTGCCAAAAAAAAAAAAATTCTAGGAACTCGCCATGCCCCTCACGGAATACCTTGGGGTGTCTTCTTTCCAAAATGGGGTCACATGTGGGGTATTTATACTGCCCTGGCATGTTAGGGGCCCAAAAGCGTGAGAAGAAGTCTGGGATCCAAATGTCAAAAAATGCACTCCTAAAAGGAATTTGGGCACCTTTGCGCATCAAGGCTGCAAAAAAGTGTCACACATCTGGTATCGCCGTACTCAGGAGAAGTTGGGGAATGTGTTTTGGGGTGTCATTTTACATATACCCATGCTGGGTGAGATAAATATCTTGGTCAAATGCCAACTTTGTATAAAAAAATGGGAAAAGTTGTCTTTTGCCAAGATATTTCTCTCACCCAGCATGGGTATATGTAAAATGACACCCCAAAACACATTCCCCAACTTCTCCCGAGTACGGCTATACCAGATGTGTGACACTTTTTTGCAGCCTAGGTGGGAAAAGGGACCCACATTCCAAAGTGCACCTTTCGGATTTCACCGGTCATTTTTTACAGATTTTGATTGCAAACTACTTCTCACACATATGGGCCCCTAAATTGCCAGGGCAGTATAACTACGCCACAACTGACCCCATTTTGGAAAGAAGACACCCCAAGGTATTCCGTGAGGGGCATGGCGAGTTCCTAGATTTTTTTTTTTTTTGTCACAAGTTAGTGGAATATGAGACTTTGTAAGGAAAAAAGAAAAAAAAAACAAAACATCATTTTCCGCTAACTTGTGACAAAAAATAGAAAATTCTAGGGACTCGCCGTGCCCCTCACGGAATACCTTGGGGTGTCTTCTTTTCAAAATGGGGTCACTTGTGGGGTAGTTATACTGCCCTGGCAATTTAGGGGCCCAAATGTGTGAGAAGTACTTTGCAATCAAAATGTGTAAAAAATGGCCTGCGAAATCCGAAAGGTGCACTTGGGATTATGTGCCCCTTTGCCCACCTTGGCTGCAAAAAAGTGTCACACATCTGGTATCGCCGTACTCAGGAGAAGTTGGGCAATGTGTTTTGGGGTGTCATTTTACATATACCCATGCTGGGTGAGAAAAATATCTTGGTCAAATGCCAACTTTGTATAAAAAAATGGGAAAAGTTGTCTTTGTACCGTGGATCCAGCAGGGTGGCAACCCAGTAGTCCACACACGTTAAAATGTGGGCAACTCTGCTGTCGTTGCGCAGGCACTGCAGCATGTAGTCGCTCATGTGTGCCAGGCTGCCCAGAGGTAAGGACAAGCTGTCCTCTGTGGGAGGCGTATCGTCATCGTCCTGCGTTTCCCCCCAGCCACGCACCAGTGATAGGCCCGAGCTGCGTTGGGTGCCACCCCGCTGTGACCATGCTTCATCCTCATCCTCCTCCACCTCATCCTCATCCTCCTCGTCCTCCAGTAGTGGGCCCTGGCTGGCCACATTTGTACCTGGCCTCTGCTGTTGCAAAAAACCTCCCTCTGAGTCACTTCGAAGAGACTGGCCTGAAAGTGATAAAATTGACCCCTCTTCCTCCTCCTCCTCCTCCTGGGCCACCTCCTCTTCCATCATCGCCCTAAGTGTTTTCTCAAGGAGACATAGAAGTGGTATTGTAACGCTGATAACGGCGTCATCGCCACTGGCCATGTTGGTGGAGTACTCGAAACAGGGCACACAGGTCTCGCATTGAGGCCCAGTCATTGGTGGTGAAGTGGTGCTGTTCCGCAGTGCGACTGACCCGTGCGTGCTGCAGCTGAAACTCCACTATGGCCTGCTGCTGCTCGCACAGTCTGTCCAGCATGTGCAAGGTGGAGTTCCACCTGGTGGGCACGTCGCATATGAGGCGGTGAGCGGGAAGTCCGAAGTTACGCTGTAGCGCAGACAGGCGAGCAGCGGCAGGATGTGAACGCCGGAAGCGCGAACAGACGGCCCGCTTTTTATGCAGCAGCTCTGACATGTCGGGGTAGTTGTGAATGAACTTCTGCACCACCAAATTCAGCACATGCGCCAAGCAAGGGATGTGCGTCAAACCGGCTAGTCCCAGAGCTGCAACGAGATTTCGCCCATTATCGCACACCACCAGGCCGGGCTTGAGGCTCAACGGCAGCAACCACTCGTCGGTCTGTTGTTCTATACCCCGCCACAACTCCTGTGCGGTGTGGGGCCTGTCCCCCAAACATATGAGTTTCAGAATGGCCTGCTGACGTTTACCCCGGGCTGTGCTGAAGTTGGTGGTGAAGGTGTGTGGCTGACTGGATGAGCAGGTGGAAGAAGAGGAGGAGGAAGCCGAGTAGGAGGAGGTGGCAACAGGAGGCAAAGAATGTTGCCCTGCGATCCTTGGCGGCAGAAGGACGTGCGCCAAACAGCTCTCCGCCTGGGGCCCAGCCGCCTCTACATTTACCCAGTGTGCAGTTAGGGAGATATATCATCCCTGGCCGTGCTTACTGGTCCACGTATCTGTAGTTAGGTGGACCTTGCCACAGATGGCGTTGCGCAGTGCACACTTGATTTTATCGGATACTTGGTTGTGCAGGGAAGACACGGCTCTCTTGGAGAAGTAGTGCCGGCTGGGAACAACATACTGTGGGACAGCAAGCGACATGAGCTGTTTGAAGCTGTCTGTGTCCACTAGCCTAAATGACAGCATTTCATAGGCCAGTAGTTTAGAAATGCTGGCGTTCAGGGCCAGGGATCGAGGGTGGCTAGGTGGGAATTTACTCTTTCTCTCAAATGTTTGTGAGATGGAGAGCTGAACGCTGCCGTGTGACATGGTTGAGATGCTTGGTGACGGAGGTGGTGGTGTTGGTGGTACATCCCCTGTTTGCTGGGCGGCAGGTGCCAACGTTCCTCCAGAGGCGGAGGAAGAGGCCGAGGCGGCAGCAGCAGAAGAGGCCGAGGCGGCAGCAGCAGAAGAGGACGAGGTGGCAGCAGCAGAAGAGGTAGCAGGGGGAGCCTGAGTGACTTCCTTGTTTTTAAGGTGTTTACTCCACTGCAGTTCATGCTTTGCATGCAGGTGCCTGGTCATGCAGGTTGTGCTAAGGTTCAGAACGTTAATGCCTCGCTTCAGGCTCTGATGGCACAGCGTGCAAACCATTCGGGTCTTGTCGTCAGCACATTGTTTGAAGAAGTGCCATGCCAGGGAACTCCTTGAAGCTGCCTTTGGGGTGCTCGGTCCCTGTTCTGTCCCCAGATTCAGTTCCAGTTGTTTCTGTTACTCTTTATCAGTTGACATGGCATTTTAACTGTTGTAATTCATTTGCATTACATTGTGTCGTAACAGCACCATCTATTGATGAGTTTAGGTATTTCACCCAGCCTGTTTTTCTCTATGCATTATGGGAGTCCCAGTGCATTGTGGGTAGTTCCTGGTTCTTGCTAGTCTTGTGCTGGTACAGCAAACAGCCACCATCTTATGTCTCAGCAATCATGCTCTCTCACTGGTTTTCCTGTCACATCATCTGTTATTCAGCCTGTTTCTGAGCATAGTCGGTAAGAGCACTATCTATGTGTCATTTACTGCATTGTATTATGTTTCTTGTATTGATAGCTCATTACTATCATTGTATTATATCATATACTGAATGTATAGCAGGTTAATCTGTGTTTTATGCCATATACCATGGTATTTATGTTCTAAAATACTACTGTTTTATTCTGTAGTTTCACCTTTCCTGTCAGTCTACGAGCAATAAAGAGAACCTTAAAGCGGAACAGTCTCTTTTCTCTCAGAGGACAAAAAGGTTTAGCTACATGTCAGATTACACACCGTGCTAACGTGTATGAGGACAGTATAGTCCCAGATGGCGGCGGTCAGTAGCAGGCGGAGTCTCTTGGCGGCGGGTGTTCTGCTTTTGCCCACTGCTCCCTCTTTTGCAACGCTGTTGGCTCGGTCTCACCACTGCCTCTTCCTCCGAACTGTGAAAGTCAGTGGCACGACCTTCATTCCATGTGGGGTCTAGGATCTCATCGTCCCCTGCATCGTCTTCCACCCAGTCTTCCTCCCTGACCTCCTGTTCAGTCTGCACACCGCAGAAAGATGCAGCAGTTGGCACCTGTGTTTCATCATCAGAGACGTGCGGAGGTGGTATTCCCATGTCCTCATCATCAGGAAACATAAGTGGTTGTGTGTCAGTGCATTCTATGTCTTCCACCGCTGGGGAAGGGCTAGGTGGATGACCTTGGGAAACACTGCCAGCAGAGTCTTCAAACAGCATAAGAGACTGCTACATAACTTGAGGCTCAGACAGTTTCCCTGGTATGCATGGGGGTAATGTGACAGACTGATGGGTTTGGTTTTCAGGCGCCATCTGTGCGCTTTCTGCAGAAGACTGGATGGGAGATAATGTGAACGTGCTTGATTCACTGTCGGCAACCCAATTGACTAATGCCTGTACCTGCTCAGGCCTTACCATCCTTAGAACGGCATTGGGCCCCACCAAATATCGCTGTAAATTCTGGCGGCTACTGGGACCTGAGGTAGTTGGTACACTAGGACGTGTGGATGTGGCAGAACGGCCACGTCCTCTCTCAGCACCCGAGGGTCCACTAACACCACAACGACCATGTCCGCGTCCTTTACTAGATGTTTTCCTCATTGTTATCGTTCACCACAACAACAAAAATATTATTTGGCCCAATGTATTGAATTCAAATTCAGGCCTTTTTTTACAGACACCTAACACTATCTGGCTATCTATTTAGGTACCATATTACACTAATACAGGCACAGCAGTAACCACAGATTTAGCTGAATATAAATTTGAGGCCTATTATTTAGGCGCTGGGTGACAGGTATACGTTTATGGACAGAATTAGACTTGGATATGCACAGTAGCGTGTGTGTGAAGTTATTGAGAATGACCCTATCAGCACCTTGAATCTAATATACCCTCTTAGGGATAGATTTTAAGTAGGCCTGATATAGCAGAAACCACTAATTTAGAGAATTGCTAAATTGGGAATTGTATTTCAACCCAGAACAAAAACTGTGCTTTGACGGACACTAAATAACTTGCCGAGCCACAGCAATAACCACAGATTTAGCTGACTATAAATTTGAGGCCTATTATTTAGGCGCTGGGTGACAGGTATAGGTTTACAGACAGAATTAGACTGGGATATGGCCAAAATATAACCACACTATTGATGGTTAAATGCACTTGGTGTGACAGCTTGACCAACCACACTATTGAGGGTTAAATGCACTTGGTGACAGGCTTAGCTTGCCCCTGATGTAGTATGTGGCCAAAAAATAACCACACTATTGATGGTTAAATGCACTTGGTGTGACAGCTTGACCAACCACACTATTGAGGGTTAAATGCACTTGGTGACAGGCTCAGCTTGCCCCTGATGTAGTATATGGCCAAAAAATAACCACACTATTGATGGTTAAATGCACTTGGTGTGACAGCTTGACCCTGATGTAGGATTTAGCCAAAAAACAACCACACTATTGACGGTTAAATGCACTTGGTGGCAGCTTGTGCTGGCGCACCACAAGACACAAAATGGCCGCCGATCACCCCAGAAAAAAGTGAATGAAAAACGCTCTGGGCAGCCTAAAAACAGTGAGCAATTGAATAGCAGCAGTTCAATGATCCACAGCTGCAGATCGATCACTGAATGAAGTTTTTTGGATGAGTTAATCACTGCCTAATCTCGCCCTAACGTCGCAGCTGCAACCTCTCCCTACACTGATCAGAGCAGAGTGACGGGCGGCGCTACGTGACTCCAGCTTAAATAGAGGCTGGGTCACATGCTGCACTGGCCAATCACAGCCATGCCAATAGTAGGCATGGCTGTGACGGCCTCTTGGGGCAAGTAGTATGACGATGGTTGATTGGCTGCTTTGCAGCCTTTCAAAAAGCGCCAAGAAAGCGACGAACACCGAACCCGAACCCGGACTTTTACGAAAATGTTCGGGTCCGTGTCACGGACACCCCAAAATTCGGTACGAACCTGAACTATACAGTTCAGGTTCGCTCATCTCTAGTGCTGATAGATGGTGTGGTAATGTGAACAGTGCTGGAAGGTGTGTTGTCCCACTTCAGGTATCTCAGATATGTGAGACAGATAAAATCCAGAGAGTGGCAGTAGTCTCAGCAAAGCATAGTTTGCTGAGACATTTTTGTATACATTTTCTGGGCTGGATTTTACTTGGACTGGTGGCTAGGCTTGGTAAAGGGAGTTTCCAGTCCACACCCTTCCAGTATGGGTTTTTCTTTCTACCTGAGGTGATCGCAGGTGAGGCCTGCTGTAATCAGGCTGGCATAAAGCGCCTCAGAGTAGGTCAGTCTGAGGAGGGAGAGCGAGACTGTTTTGTGAAGCAGAGGCTCTGTGTGTGGTCTCAGACAGGAGGAGTGAGGGGCCACAAGGCTTTGAATAGCCTGAGGTTTGGAGGACCTAGCGACACCTAGAGAACGAGGGTTGCACGCCCAGCGTCTGGAGGACTACTGGGCCACACTCCCCCAAAAGGTACTGGAGTTACCACAGCCTTGAGGCTGCAGTATTGATGTTGGCTGAGGAAAGCCGCATATGTTGTCTATGTGTGAACTGAGCTCTATGAGTGAGGTAGGGACGTATTTTGTTTAGGTAGCACCTAGACGGGCAGGAGTTTATTTGTGTTTTAAGTGTTGGCGGTGCTGGATCCTCACCCCACCCAGTGATGTATAACTGGACTATCCTTTATAAGAAGACTGTCAAAATAAATGCACAGTTTGGACATGAAAATTTGGACGTGAGTGTGACCCCCTGAAAAGAGACAATCCCTTACATATGGTGTCGGATGCGGGCAAGTTGTCCATGAGAGAAGGGCAACAGTTGGTTGCTAGGGGCAACAACAAGAGAAGGAGCAGGTGCTGCTGAATCCTGCTGTGCTGGAGTTTAAGGGGCCGGAAGCCTGTTTATTTGGTGGAGCAAGGGCTGCTCATGCTATTGTGGATTATTTTTGCTGTGGTGCAGAGATTTATAGGGCCAGAAGCCCAGAAAAAAGACTGACCTGTTTGAAAAAAAAAAAACTGCTGTGTTGCTAGAGAGGGCTATCTGTTGCTATGGGGTGGATGGAGGATTTCACCAAGCAGCTGATGCGGGCCAATCTGAAGGCTAGCCAAAGGCAAATGATGTGGCAACAGGAGCAGGAAAAGCTAATGTGCGGGTTGGACAAACCAAGAGACGTCCTAACCCAAGGCGTTTCCCATGGTAACCGTTGTGCGGAGGAACTGGGCAGTGACCTCGTGACCAGGAACCAAGAACTGCAGGTTCTCGGGATGCGGTTGGATGCAGAGGTGGTGTATGCCGTTGCCAAGGGCAACCGACGGGAAGAGAGTGAGATGGAGAGCAGTGCGGCTCTCAAGAGTTCAAGTGTTTTCTGCCAAGGTGTACAGAGTCCTAGAGAGGATGTGCGAAGATGCCGTAATGCTGTTGCTAATGTAGTGTCCCACTAGGTAAAGGTGGGCACTACACAAGGGTTAATATGTCTGTTGCATTAATGTAATGTTTGATGTGCATTTCCCTGTGTTATCTGGGTGTCAGGGCTGTCAGGGTGTAGTTTAGCCTCCCGGACGTTAGAGGGAGCTAGAGAGCCTAAGTATATATAGGTAGGCCCAGACAAGGAAGAGTTAGTTCATGCCAGGTGGCTAGAAGTGAACATAGTCAGCCTGACGCTCCTGAGGCTAAGCTTAGCTCAGTAGAGTCACCCCAGGAGAAGAATCTACCTCCTGGGAGAAATCTGCAGCAACCCAGCACAGGAACAGAACGACCAGCTCAGATAAGTAAGCTGATGGGCAGAAGTACTTTATTATAAAGCAAGGGTCAATACTGGAGGAAAATTTACGTACCAAGGATTAAAGCCAGCATTTAGGCATCCGGGCCTTGGAATCCAGCCAGCTAGAATAGCTGAGGGGATAGAGCAGCATTGTACTGCAAAGCATTAACTGTTTACCCTCCAAGTATCTTGCAAGATTTATACCTGCCATATTGTGAAGTGAACCTGCTGTGCATTTGTGATATAAGGGACTGCATCATCATCAACTGTAAACTGTCTGTACAAAGTTGGACTGTTCTTCCAAAGTAAAGCAACGTTTGGTTTACCATCTGTGTACTCTATTACTACTCCTACAAATCGGTGTGCCACCGTTACAGGCACTGGCGTCACGATCCTTAAAGGGACCTTGCCTCAGGCACTCAAAATGCCTGCAACATCCAGGGCACCTCATCCACCATCAGGCCTGGTCCCTATTTACAGAGTGTGCCCCAGAGGAACTTGTGTCTACCTCTCCTTCACTGCCGCATGCCTGCCAAGGGTTCTCCTCTAAAAAGTGAGTAAACCTCGATTGCCCATAACCGTGACCTCACTATCGCAATACCCTGCAGGTCTGGCGTGCTGCATAAAGAGCAACCAACCTCGACAGCATGCAGCTGTCCGGCAACAGAGAGAGTGCTGCTGGAGATGTCGCCAAGTGGGAAGGTGTGCACCTGGTTGTCCTATGACCAGGAATCCAAGATGGTAGGTTCCCAACATCCCGGAAAAGGATGATGTCTACTGTGGAGATGGACATATCGCACGTGAGAGGGACGAACCCGAGGCGACAATGGGTAAGATCGTTCCTGTAATTGCTGGTGTAGCAGACCACGTGACAGTGAGCATGGCTCTGGAGGTTGGGCATGTGACTGACCGGGGCCCTGGTACCTCAGAGACCGTGAACTGTGGTGTGAGCCGGCGGCAGTTGCTATATGCTGGGCCAGGAGGTGTTGAGACACTGGGACTAGAGACTGCGCCGAAAATGTGCAACATTGTGGTGAATGGCAGTTCAGTCCAGGCGTTGTTGGACGCAAGGTGCCAGGTGAGCCTGGTACATGCCAGCTTGGTTGCTGGGGACTATGTGCGGAACAATCATGCGGATAGTAAGGACTATCCACTGGCTCTCACTGGGTTGCAAACAAGCTTGCGCATGATGTAGTTTTGGGCCGTGATTTCCCCTTGTTTTGGGAGTTGTGGAGTAATGGAGACACTTCTGCAGAGAGTGCAAAAACTCCTGCAGAACTTGTACCTATCCCTTTAAGTGAACGTGTAAGGGAAAGGACCATTGAAAACAGTGATGTAGTTGAAGTGAAAAATGAAAATGTGAGGTCATGAGAAGTATATGATGTTGACATGCCTTTCAGGATGTGATCAGGAGAGCAGTGCCCCCTCCTGGTAAAAATATATGTGATACAAAAATGCTGGTTAATGTTGTGAGCCCAGAGGGTGTACCACACGTACCAGAGGTGGATATGCAGTACCCACAGGGTTTTATGGTTGCTGGGGAAGTGTCTAATGTGGGGATTAGCGCATCGGTGCCCCTAGAGGTCAGAACTGATAATGATAACACAAGTAATATAAGTGACGCATGTGCCGTGGCCGATAGCAACTCACAGAAAGAAGTTACCAGGTCAAGGTCTTGCGAAATTAAAGTAGTTGCTAGTAGTGACCAGACAATAGTTATACCTGACGTGATGAGAGTTAAGTGGGGAGACATCAGCCTAGTGACTGAGACCTATACCCAGGCAGTGGTAGATGACCAGACGTGTCAGTACAGCTGCAATCAGAAAGAGATGAGTGAGCTGAAGGATCTACTGCCTGATATCCGGGTGAAGAGTAAAGGCTCCAAAGAAGCACAGAAAACTGCGGTAGACATGAACAATGTGCTTAAAGAGACTCTGGGTAGAACCCCCACAGGGTGTCCAAAAGAGAATGGTGGTACTCCTACATCGGCTACTGCAGCAGAGCAAAGAGGGGAGCAGCTGGAACAGGAAGCCAAAGAGCGGGGCGCTTCCATCACGTTTGTGCGCAAAACCAAGAACAAAGTTCAGCGAGAATTGTATGATCTGATGGTGGACCTGGACCAGTATTGATGTTGACTGAGGAAAGCCGCATATGTTGTCCATGTGTGAACTGAGCTCTTTGAGTGAGGTAGGGATGTATTGTGTTTTAGGTAGCGCCTAGACGGGCAGGAGTTTAAGTGTTGGCGGTGCGGGAACCTCACCCCTCACAGTGATGTATAACTGGACTATCCTTTATAAGAAGACTGTCAAAATAAATGCACAGTTTGGACATGAAAATCCGTTGTCTGGTGAGATATCTGTGAGTGTGACCCCCTGAAAAGAGACGATCCCTTACAATGGCTAAAGGTTGGGGGGGTTGATCTGATGCATTGGGGGTCTGATTTGAGGTCTGATTAACATTGGGGGTCTGATTGCTGGTCTGACCTGAGGTGTAATGTTTTTTTTTTTCTTATTGTTCTACTCTAAAACCTGGGTGCATGTTATATAGGGTAAAAAATACGGTACAGTGCAGCATAGACCCTAGTCAGTTTATATAGTCGTTATATATTTTAATATGAACCTTGTGTTTTGTTATGCGCGTGAATCAGTCAGCGCCGACTAGCACCAACTAAGCCCCGCCCACCCCTAAGCCCCCCACAGAACCCCCGCTCCCTCCCCCCTCCCACCTGGTCCCTGGGAAAATTGTCTTGCATGAAACTGGTCCTTGGTGCAAAAAAGGTTGAGGACCACTGCTATATGGTATTGTGGCTGGGTTATTGACGGTTTGGGGAACTAAACAACACTTCTGCAATTAGATACAGGGTTATTGGATGGTGTTATTTTTTTTAAGTTAATTTTGGTGGCTGCCAGCATTATACTGTCTGCCAAGCCACATTTTATGATCTGCAGCCTGCCTGACCTCCCTCCCTCCCTGTTGGCTTAGTTGTCACAGTCACTTATTAGAAGGGGGCTTAAAGGGATTCTGTCACTAAGATTTCACTTACTGAGCTGTTAACATGACCACATCAGTCTACACGATTTATATTACAATCTACTAGTATTACTGCGCTGTGTCTTGTAATTTTTGTCTGTAAAATCGCTTTTATTAATATGCAAATGACCTAATTAAGGAGCCCCTAGGGGCTGTCCCTCTGTCCGGTGGAGTCCAGCCACACCCCTTCTCCTTGAGCCCTGCACCGCCCCACTGCTAATTTATTCACTCCTCATCGCCGACCTTATATTCCTGGTGCGCCGTAATCTCGCACATGCGCCGTGGAAAGACCAGTCAGTGCATGCGCAATGTTTTCTGTGAGGCCGATGCCAGGACACCGCGTGGGTGCTGGCAGGTCCATCCACGGCGCATGCGCAAGATTACGGCGCACCAGGCATATGAGGTTGGCGATGAGGCGTGAATAAATTAACAGTGGGGAGGTGCTGGGCTCAAGGATAAAGGGTGTGGCTGGGCTCCACTGGACAGAGGGACAGTCCCTTGGGCTCCTTAATTGGGTAATTTGCATATTAATAAAAGCGATTTTACAGACAAATTACAAGACACAGCGCAGTAATACTACTAGATTGTAATATAAATCGTGAAGACTGATGTGGTCATGTTAACAGCTCAGTAAGTGAAATCCTCGTGACAGAATCCCTTTAAACTTACTTGCCGATAGGTGGTGACTGGTGAGCGGACTTGATGGTTAAATTCTATTTATTCACAGTTTATCGCAGGTCTATTCAGTGGTTAATCTTAGTCTTCCATGTAAAATCAACAGTTTACATCCCTAATGTTTGATCTCCCATACCTTCCACCTATTGCAATCTTAACCTCTCATATAGCATTGAATTATTGGTTTATGAGGTGAATTTACTGGTGTGTGTGTACATATATATTTATACTCTGTAATCCCATGCAAATTACAAGGGGGATGTATGTAATGGACGGGTCCTTTCACCGGAATACTGAAAGATGTTTGCTGTTGATGTATATATAAACAACGAGACATATATATATATATTTATGTGTGTGTCAAATGTATGAAATCATCTGGTGACATCATACATGGGTCCCGCGCTGTGTGTATAACTCTATATATGTATACAATCACAGGGAGGGAGAGATATATGACGTAACCGGATGATTTTGTACATGTCAAAACCGGTATTAAAGGGACTCTGTCACCACTTTCTAACCCCCCCTTTTTAAACTATTGTTCTGTCCATGGCGCCCTTGTGATTACAAAGGTGTTGTTATAACTTCGCCGTCTCGTTTTAATAAAAATCGCTTTTATCTAACCTGTCAATCTTGTGGATAAGGTGCCCAGGGCGTTTCTGAAGGTCTGAAGCTGCCGCCCGCCGCCGCCGCCGCCGTTGGTGCCCAGCTCCTCCCCTGATCCTTTCAGCGCCGCCTGAATGTAAAGAAATCCGCCTCCGGCTCTCGCTCAGTGCCCCCTCCTCCTTTTCAAAGATCCCGCGCGTGCGCACAGGCCTGTGCCTGATGCGCCCGTGCGGACATTTAGAATCAGCCTCATTGAGCGAAGTGCGCGCGCGGGATCTTTGAAAAGGAGGAGGGGGCACTGAGCGAGAGCCGGAGGCGGATTTCTTTACATTCAGGCGGCGCTGAAAGGATCAGGGGAGGAGCTGGGCACCAACGGCGGCGGCGGGCGGCAGCTTCAGACCTTCAGAAACGCCCTGGGCACCTTATCCACAAGATTGACAGGTTAGATAAAAGGTATTTTTATCAAAACGAGACGGCGAATTTATGTTATAACAACACCTTTGTAATCACAAGGGCGCCATGGAGAGAACAATAGTTTTAAAAGGGGGGGTTAGAAAGTGGTGACAGAGTCCCTTTAAGTAATCATTTGTAAAAAAAAATTGTGCCAAAACCCCTGTTTCTTCAATGCCCAGACATTAGCGACCACAATAGATATTGCCTGTGACACAATCCACAAACACAATGCATATTGCCTGTGATGCATTTAGCAAGCACAATGGTCTTAGTGATTGACCGCATGGAACTATGTTTGGCCCCTTTATCCAAAAATCTCCAGGATAGAGAGGAGAGATTTTACTATTCATGTGGGAGTGTGTTATTTCTTACTGTATTTTGTGTGCCCGTTTCCCACAAGGGCCCCGTGTGAGTAAACCCTTGCCGGAGGTTAACCTTACTACATCTGTACGGACTAGCAGCATTACTGTATATATATACTAGAGATGGGACGACGAATCCGTTGAATCCTCTGGACAGCGATACAAATGCCTTGCCTGTGCTGGCATCTGCTGCTGGGACTCAAACCCACGACATTCTGTATCAGAGGCAACACACTTAACCACACAGCTATTAAAGCTGTATATCTACTGACTGAAAAAATATGAGACTTAGACTCTGTTAGCTGTTCTAGCCAGTGTACATCTATACACATAACAGCTGCCCCAACACACCCAGCTCTACTATATCTCTATATGACAGTGGCCCCAACACACCCAGCTCTGCTATCTCTCTATATATATATATGACACCTGCCTCAGCACACTCAGCTCTGCTACATCTATACACATAACAGCTGCCCCAATACACCCAGCTCTGCTATATCTCTATATGACAGCTGCCCCAACACACCCAGCACTGCTATATCTCTATATGACAGTTGCCCCAACACACCCAGCTCTGCTATCTCTCTATATATATGACAGCTGCCCCAACACAGTCAGCTCTGCTATATCTCTATATATATATATGACAGCTGCCCCAGCACACTCAGCTCTGCTACATCTATACACATGACAGCTGCCCCAGCACACTCAGCTCTGCTACATCTATACACATGACAGCTGCCCCTGCACACTCAGCTCTGCTATATCTATATATCTGTAAGTATTACTATACAGTAGATAGATATATAGAGATATAGCAGAGCTGAGTGTGCTGGGGCAGCTGTCATGTGTATAGATGTAGCAGAGCTGGGTGTGCTGGGGTAGCTGTGTATAGATGTAGCAGAGCTGGGGCAGCTGTTATGTGTATAGATGTAGCAGAGCTGGATGTGCTGGGGTAGCTGTTAGGTGTATAGATGTAGCAGAGCTGGGTGTGCTGGGGTAGCTGGTATGTGTATAGATGTAGCAGTGCTGAGTGTGCTGGGGCAGGTGTCATGTGTATGGATGTACACTGGCTATTAAAGCTACAGGAGAAGTCTCATATTTTTTCAGGCAGATTCTATGCAGCTCTTGTAGCCTTATGGGTATGTGTGTTGCCTCTAATGCGGAAGGTCGTTGGTTCGAGTCCCAGCAGAAACTTTTCTGAAATACACAAGCACTGACTCCATATATGGACATACAGGGCGGGACACAGGCAGGAAGAGGCTGCATCACATCGCATCGCTGACATGGAGGTAAGTAGAAGTGTTTTTTTTTTTTTTTTTTTTTAATACCTGACTGTTACTGCCACATGGGGGGAGCGGGAGGCACTTGATACTGGCACATGGGGGAAGGGGGGTTGGCACCTGATACTGGCACATGGGGGGGTGTCACTTGATACTGGCACATGTGGGGGGGTAGGAAGGAGAGAGGCACTTGATACTGGCACATTGGGGGGGATGGCACTATGATACTGGCACATGGTGGGGGGGGTGGGAAGGAGAGAGGCACTTGATACTGGCACATTGGGAGGGGGGAGATGGCACTATGATACTGACACATGGGGGGGTAGGAAGGAGAGAGGCACTTGATACTGGCACATTGGGGGGGTGGCACTATGATACTGGCACATAGGGGGGGAAGGATAGAGGCACTTAATACTGGCACATTGGGGGAGATGGCACTTGATACTGGCACAATGGGGGGGGAGTTGGCACTATGATACTGGCACAAAGGGGAGAAGGAGAGAGGTACTTAATACTGGCACATGGGGGGAGATGGCATTATGATACTGGCACATGGGGAGGTGGGTGGGAAGGAGAGAGGCACTTGATACTTGCACATTGGGGGGGAGATGGCACTATGATACTGGCACATAGGGGGGGAGGAGAGAGGCACTTAATACTGGCACATTGGGAGGGGAGATGGCACTATGATACTGGGACATAGGGGAGGTGGGGGATGGGAAGGAGAGAGGCACTTGATACTGGCACATTGGGAGGGGGGAGATGGCACTATGATACTGGCACATGGGGGGGTAGGAAGGAGAGAGGCACTTGATACTGGCACATTGGGGGGGATGGCACTATGATACTGGCACATGGGGGGGAAGGAGAGAGGCACTTAATTCTGGCACATTGGGGGGGAGATGGCATTATGATACTGGCACATGGGGAGGTGGGTGGGAAGGAGAGAGGCACTTGATACTGGCACATTGGGGGGGTGGCACTATGATACTGGCACATAGGGGGGGAAGGATAGAGGCACTTAATACTGGCACATTGGGGGAGATGGCACTTGATACTGGCACAATGGGGGGGGAGTTGGCACTATGATACTGGCACAAAGGGGAGAAGGAGAGAGGTACTTAATACTGGCACATGGGGGGAGATGGCATTATGATACTGGCACATGGGGAGGTGGGTGGGAAGGAGAGAGGCACTTGATACTGGCACATTGGGGGGGAGATGGCACTATGATACTGGCACATGGGGGGGAGAGGCAGTTGGTACTGGCACATGGGGGGGTTGGCACTTGATACTGGCACATGATAGGGGGGCATCTATGGGGACACTTACTGGCACATTTTTGGGGGGCATTATGGGGGTCCATTTTTACTGGCACATTATTGGGGGGCACTATGGGGGCATCTACTGAGGCCACAAAGAAGGGGTATTTTATATGGAGGGGCTCTGTGTGGTACTAGTATTATCAGGGGGTTTATCTGTTTCTGCAGTATAATATTGGGGAGCACAGTGGCACAGTATTGGGGGTGGTAGGATGATTTGTCCAAAAGATGCGAGACTGATGGAAAAGTAGTAAACTAAGATTTATATTTTTTTTTGTCAAACGGCAGAGACGAAAAATGGCTGAAAACTGGTGGTCTGTTCTGAAGGTCTGAAAGGAGAAGATGAGGAAGAGGGAAGGAACATCTACATCAAAGGAGACGTCACTGGATGTAAGAGGTATGTGCGCTGTATTACCCTGGATGTAAGAGGTATGTGCGCTGTATTACCCTGGATGTAAGAGGTATGGGGCGCTGTATTACCCTGTATTTCCAATCAAATCCGAATACTTTGTTAAAAAAGTAAGGACTCTTTATTTTTTCATATTAAAAGAATATTGAGTTTGGATCAGTTTGTTTCTTACACTGTTCACACAATTCTTATGTACAGGATTTGTAGGATTCGAGATTGAAAGATTCGAGATATTCGAGAACCTTTTCGGATTTGAAAAAAATTGGATTCGTCCCACCTCTAATATATACATTACAGAGTGTTGTAGAGAGAGGGACCAAATTCATGTAAGCATTGTACCTGGGCATAATCTTGAACTGTACTCCACTAGTCGATCGTACTTTAGCCTCTTGTGCTGCATGCAATATCTACAAAAACAACATATATGCTTACAGTTAATATGATGTCGTCTTCATCTTTCTCAAATATGTGCCTGAACTTTGACTTACTTCCAGTAGCCATTGTAGTCATTCACTTGGAAAGTTCAACTAGTGATGAATACTTTATGCACACTGGTCACAGTCACTGGGCGGCTCTAATACTGTAAATTAGGTCATACGCTTTTTCACGCACGTTTAAGTTACCCGCTTTATTAAAATTAGGGACAGCGATAGCAAATTTAGAAAAAAACATGACGTGAGGAGGTGTGCAGCGCCGCGCAGGCGCACAATGACAGGTTAGGGAAATTTCAAAGCAGAATGCACATGCGCCAGGAGCCTGCAGCGCTGCGCAGGCGCACAACGATGGGTTAGGGAAATTTCACAGCAGAGTGCGCATGCAATATAGCGAATATTCATAATATACACATATAGACTGCAATTTAGCTAATATAGTGCTGCAGTATTTTTTTTTTATAGTGTAAATTTTTTCCAAAAATGAAGTTCAGAAGAGACAAAAAAATTAGACTATAAAAAAAAGATTATGGCACTATATTAGCTAAATTATGTGTATTTTACGAATATTCGCTATATTGCTATAACTTCGTATTTTAGAATATTTGTAATATTCAAAAAAACTAAGTTATAGCAATATAGCGAATATTCGTAAAATACACATATTAGCCCTAGCCAACCAATATGAAAGTTGCCTTATACAGTTTAAAGAAAATCGCAATACGCGAATATTTAAATCGCATATTATTCGAGATAAATAGAATAATGACGAATATTCTATTTCGACGAATATTCACGAAATATAGCGAAATCTAATATGGCACCTCCCGCTCATCACTATTGGTTACCTTGAGAGTGGCGATTTTTTTTCTTCGCTTTTTTCCCGATCCATCCTACACCAAATGTGACAGTTGGTAAACGTCCGGTGAGACGTTTGACCTCCGACTGTCATCATTTTGTTTCTCTCTACATAATGATTCCTAGCCTGTCAGTTATTATTTTAGAAAAAAATCTTCCACATTGATTAAAGATATGGGTGTGAGAAATTGACAACCTTTCTCATAACTTTTATTACCTGTGTATGTTTTTATATCTATGTTGTGTGATTCTGTACATTTTCATGCCATTCTGTAAGATTGTCTGTATGACGCCATTCAGTCTGGACCGGTAGGAGATAATACACATTCACCTTTGATAGCCAGCATTCCAGGACCCCTACACCAGTCATATTTGGTATCAGAACGATCGGCCTGATGAAATATGCATTATTAAAACATGTCGGGGCCCTAGTATCCATTAGTGTGTATGGTAAGCCATGTTTTATTAATATTTTATGCTTGCCATCCGAGGGAAAGAGCTGGAGCATGCACCTATAATAAAGGCCTTCTCAAAAGGCTGGGCCGAGAATGGGAGGGAGACCCCTCTCAGCTCCACCCTCTGTCATATGTGGATAAAAATGGGCGATTTTGAACCTTTCATTAACACAATTTGGGGAATACATTGGGTTTTGTTTTACAACCTCCTGTCTCCGGAACCAGAATGGACTCTTATCACACAATTTGTTAAGTAGTAAGAAACTTTCTGTTTTTATTCTTTTATTTTTATAACTGGCAGTGAAGAGGAATGCTGGGAGTTGAGGGAGTTGAGGTTCTTTAACTGGGACTGTATGTTAGGGCTGAAGGAAGGAATGTTATTTTCATGGAACTGTATGTTGGAGGGGGCTGGGGGAGGCAGTGATGTTATTTACATGGGACTGTATGGTGGAGGCGGCTGTGGGAGGGAATTATTTTATTTACATGGGACTGAATGTTGAGGGGGTGATGTTTACATGGGATGCATATTGGAGGCAGCTGGGGAGGGGGTGATATCATTTACTTGGGACTGTATATTGAAGGCGGCTGGGGAGAAGGTGGAGTTATTTACATGGGACTGTATATTGGAGGGGGCTGGAGAGATGGTGTGATGTTATTTACATGGGACTCTATGGAGGAGGGAGGGAAATAGTGTTATTGACATGGAGCTGTATGTTGGAGGGACTGAAGCGAGGGGAGTGATGTTATTTACATAGGACTGTATTTTGGAGGGGGCAGGAGAGATAGTGTGATGCTATTTACATGGGACTGTATGGTGGAGGGAGGAAAATAAATACAGGGGGCACTGCAATTCCAGGGGACATTATAGGCATTCTTATTACTACTGGGGACTCTATAGGAGGGACTTCTAGATCTGCCTTATTTCTACTAAGAGCATTATGGGGGGCCTTATAACTACTGAGGGGTCTGATGAGAGCTTTATTACCACTGGGAGAACAATAGGGGGCCTTATTTCTACTGGGGGCTCTGTGAGTGTATTATTAATACTGGAGGGCTCTTCTACTAACGGGGGCACTCTTGGGGAGCGTCATCACTGTTTGGGTCACTGTAGAGGGGAAATATTACTAATGAGGGCATTCTAGAAGGGCATTAATATCAGTGGGAGGCCCTGGATGTGACAGGTATGTGCTGCTGTATAGCAAGTACAGCAAACTGCGGTGTTTGGGGGGAGGGGGGGCGACTTAGATAACTGGGCCATTTTTAATGGAGCTTGGGCCCCGGATATTTTGAGACCCTAGCAACGCCCCTGGGTATGTCTCTCATTTAGTTTAATTGTAGTGCAACTAGACAGAGCTTAGCTATGCAAGGGTGCATGTGACTGGGACCGATGATGGAAATTGCACATTCTGAAATACATTTTTAAAGATATTCTTTCTTGGAAAAGCAATTATATATATTTCTGAGATAAAAATTATAGAGTAGGATACAGAGTTGAGAATTAAAACAGACTGTGGAAAGTTGGGTGGTCTTTGATGGTTACAAGCTAAATGGTTGGCTAGAGATAAAAAATTTGATTCAGCAATTTTGCAGAAATTTGTTTTGTGACAAATTAATTCTGGTAAACCCAGGCAACTCTGCCTTAGGGTAGGGTCACATGGAGCGGCTGCACTGCGAGTGGGTTGCGGCCATGCTGTGGTGAAGAACTGGATGGCCAATTAGCCTGCCGCTGCCTCTCATTTAATAATGAAGACCGCACTGTATACTGCTGGTAGGGGGTTTGGCTGGTTAGATGGGGGACAATATGGATATTATTGCTGTTCTTGCCTGCAATCTCTGGAAGGATATTTGACAGAAAACACTGAGTATTATTCAACTCTGGCATACCCACTTCTCCAACCCCAGCGCTCTCCTGTCCTACAGGTGGAAGCCCTTCTTCTGTCATCTGCTTTTCCTCCTTTTCCACATCATCTAATCAATGAGAATATATCATCAGAAACATCCAACTTCTCCTCTCTGCATCTTGCTGACATGGAGGCTTTGAAGGATGATTTGGAAGAAGTAAAGCCAGCAAAATATGAAGATGGTCATCAATAAGACCTGGCCCCACTAAGAGGTGTAGACTCTATGGTATTGGTTGGTACGCTGGCAGTGGAATAAAAAATAAATAAAAAAGGCTTCCATGTTACTGGTATTGAATTACATGTCTTAGTTTATGGCTGATGTGGGACTAAGTAAATGTAGGAATAAATAAATAAAACTGATGCTGCATAAGTCTCCCTACACTCTCCCTCTCCAATATTCTTCTATTAATCAATTTCAGAAACACTATCCCTAATGCATGAGCGCTTGCAATGTCTCTCCTAATGCTGAGCTCACAACACAATGGAGGAGACTGCCCGGGAAGAGGGTATTATAGGGCTATGACATCACAGGAGAAGGCTATCTGTGGATTGGCTGGCTGCACAACATTATGGGTGATCTCATGTCCCCGTGCTTCTTACTTTTACTTTGTAACATGTTCAGCCTCCATTTTAGGAAAAACTGATTCGTTACCACGTAGCATGACGAAATTTGTTGCGAATCAAAGTTTTCCTAAGCTTCTGACAAAATTTGCTTCGCTCAACACTAGTAACGGCAATGGCAATTTCTCTTGAATAGTAAATTCTTATACCCCATGATAAAGGCATATCATTATGATAACTCAAAATGCTGCAATCTACCGCACTGCATAGGCATAATGTCTTTTCATACATGACATTATTTTTGCATTAATATTCCGTCACATTGTGACATCAGCACATCGGTATGCATAAGGGAAGCTACACCTCTTGTACACCACAATTCTACTATATAATCACATCTAAACATTAATATGCAGAAGATAAACTTATGTCTCTTTATACTTCATTATAGTTAATTGACTAAAGGTTTTCTAGCATGTATAAGCATGAATATCCAATATTCTCTAACCGTCACAACTAGTGTTCTGTTGGTCATAAAATATTGAAGCTGACAAATACACAATAATCAAGCACCTACAAAAATCACAGAATTGCATTAATCTGTCTCTAAGACTCCACCACAAGTTTTGAACACTGTAATCTCCTCTAACATCTGTAGGGATTTGCTCTGGTAGGCAGGGTAAGCGGTCACAGTACAGAGGCAAGAACACGGTAGTAAAGCAAAAAGTTCCGTGTTTATTCACAACAAAGGAAAAAAGTAACACAAACACTTTGCAGAGTCCTGGTGTTAATTCACACAGCACAAAGTCCATAGAACAAAGAT
The DNA here is from genome assembly GCF_014858855.1 of Bufo gargarizans. Lineage (NCBI taxonomy): Eukaryota > Metazoa > Chordata > Amphibia > Anura > Bufonidae > Bufo > Bufo gargarizans. Next base: position 128,448,618 of record NC_058085.1, read on the forward strand.
GTCACCTGGCAGGCTGATTTGTCCACGGCAGTCCACAGCTGTCCACAGCAGGCTTTAGGGCGCCTTATTCCCAGCAGTGTCACTCCAGCACGGTATCAAATGTTTAGGTCACAAAACAGAGCCTGACCGAGCTCCACTGTCAGATGGAGGATACATTCCACCCAGTTGAAACTGTTGGCTGAGTTTTTAAACCCCAGCCCGAAACCTGGCCTGGACGAGGGGAACAGCCACCCACCCTGCTCTTTGGCTGCTCCCAATAAGAACCGGCCCGGATCGGCTTTTCAGCCACACTAAGAAAAAACAGTGTCAGCGAGCACTAGCTGCGGCTGACACACAAAATTAACGGTTCTTATCTCACTGAGGCCAGAAACCTCGGTGACAGGTACCTTCCATCAATGACGGACCCTTGCGCCTTCCTACACGCCACATATCTAACTTAACTCCATTTAGAGAAATAATCAGTCAGCACTCTGGAAAAAAGTGGTGGTACTCATATCTTGGATTGCAGGCCCATACATCCAAGTACAAGACCTGGATCAGCCCTCGCCCTTTATGCTAATAAATCTTCACTTAATTGCCATAAATAGAAAACAAATGTGAACAGCCGTTTTCAAAATGTAGCAGGGTTAGCACGCAAACTCTTAACTCAAATTTCTTAAATCATTGTGTTATCGCAAAACAAAAGCCATTGAAAAGCATTTCAAGGTGTTTGCTTAGTTTAGATAACACGTCTCAGAAATCTCAGAAAGTATGAGTGTTAATTCTACTACTTCGGTACATTGGAAGAGATCTCATAATTAATTAGCTCACGTTATACTTCACCCCAAGAACACAGCATATTTTCTTCACTTTAATTCTTTGCCGAAGTTTTAGGTAGAAATACAAAATAGAAATGCAAGATGTTCCACTGAGACAACGTGAAGAATTGCCAATTCCCAATAAGGCCTTTTATATGTAACACCGACTCTGCTCCTTTACTCATGTCCCCATATAGCCTAACACTGAAGGAGCTTATTATTGTCGGACTGTATATAGACCCCCCCACACACACACACACATTAATGAGTTTTTGTCATCAGATTTAACCCTTTTAAGCTAGCTGACATTAGCGATGTACTAATGTCGGCTAAACCTAACTAGCCTATTCCTGCTTTTATCTATGCCCCTGTTACGCCAAAAATATAACTTTTATAATATGCTAATTAGCGTCTAGGAGCGCGGGGGGGGGGGGGGCTGGCGTTGTTCCTGCTCCTAGAGGCTCCGTTCTCCCACCTTTGTCGCCTCCCTCCAAGTCCTGATTGACAGGGCCAGGCAGCGCTCGCATCTGTCTGCCAGCCCTGTGCATTCGACACAGGCGGGGTAATGGAAAGACGCTCACAGGCTGCCAACTTCCTCACCGCGCCTGCGCTGAGATTTCACCAGAGCACAGGGCTGGCAGACAGATGTGAGCGCTGCCTGGCCCTGTCAATAAGGACTTGGAGGGAGGCGACAAAGGTGGGAGAATGGACCCTCTAGGAGCAGGAACAACCCCCTCCCTTGCTCCTATATGCTAATTAGCATATTATAAAAGTTCAATTTCTGGTGTAACGGGGGCATAGATAAATGTAGGAATAGGCTAGTTAGGTTTAGCTGACATTAGCACATCGCTAATGTCAGCTAGCTTAATAGGGTTAAATCTGGTGACAGAATCCCTTTAAGAGGAATAGTGACACCCATTTCCTAATTTATTTATACATTTCCATTAAGAACAACAGAGGAACAGAGGAAACATACAACATAGAGTTCTAAGAAAAGATTGTTTACATTCAAGTGACTACAAGGATTGGCTAAAACAAACACATCAGAAGAGTTGTTCATTCCTCTTTAAGGTTTATTGCATATTACTTGAAATACAGGTTTAAAAAAAAGATGGAACATGGAATTAAAATGTCAGAGGTCACCTGTATTGTCTTCTCTCTAACACAATATACAGCAGATGGAATGGCAAAATGTTAACGTCCTGTTAACCCTCCTATGCCTGTCAGCTATTTATGTCCCCTGCCCATTGTGACTGCGTCAAGGATATTTTACAACACCGGCTGGCAGAGGAATAAAGCCTCATTCACAGGTCAGTGATTTCCATCAGTCACTGTGAGCCAAAACCAGGACTGGTGCCTCCACAGACATAAGGTATAAGGGAAAGATCTGCTCCTGTTCTGTGTTTAGAGCCGCACCTGGTTTTGGCTCAAAATCACTGATGGAAATCACTGACCGAACACTGACTGTGTGAATGATGCCCCTAACTCTGTTGAATTTTATTATATTAAAGGGGTTATCCAATCCTATAAACCCCCCCCCCCCCATTGAATATACTTACCCCGCTCCCAGTGCCGCTCCTGGTCCCCGTAATGCCACTGCTGCTTTAGGGGAGTGTCGGGAAGGGGGGGGGGGGCCGGAGCAGCCAATGCTGGATGTTCTCATCCGCGCACGGGGTGAAGCAGCAGCGGCTGTGCGGGGACCGGTAGCGGCACAGGGAGCAGGGACCCAGGTAAGTATATTCAGTGTGGGGGGCCCAGCATATGGGGGGCTTTTTTAAAAGGATTGGATAGCCCCGTTAAGCCTCGTTCACAAAGTTAGTGTTTTGGTCAGTGAATCTAAGCCTAGCCTCAAGAATGCCCAACCCTCCTGGGAAAACCCACTTTTAGACAGAGCTTACATTAACCCTGCCCATTATTGGCCCGGGACAGTCTGTATTTTGCCAGGATATTCAGAGACCGTCCCTGCAAATTTGGGACAATTGACAACTACTGTGTGATAGAAAATACCCCCCCCCCCCCTCCACACACACAGCACCATCAATGCCACTAATAAATGGCACTTTAGTATGCAATGCCGCCCCTCAATTTACTCCTCCACTGCCTACAGGAAGATATACAGTATCTATAGATTTGGAAGTTGGGACGAATGAATGAAAGGCTTCTGGGTTGATTTACTATAAGATTATTAAGCATTAAAAGGAGGAAGAAAACAAAATCGCTACTGAGCATACCGATCCATCACTGAATGCAGGACAAAGTTGACCAGAAAATCATCTAGAAGAAAACAGCAAGTGGCACTATCAGAGAGGAAAATGTAATGTACATAAAAAAAACTTTACAATATTTTTATTGAAATGCCCTGTTGATTGCATAGTAATACTTTTTGTGGGATAACTCTTCTAGAAAGAGAAATCTACAAACAATGTCAAAGGAAGTAACTATACAAGGTGTAGAGGTAGCAGTTGCATTAAGGTTGGCCTAAAAGCCATATAAAAAGACAGCAGTAATATAAATGGCATGAGGCAGGCATTCAAAAAAGGATGTGGTGGTATAACCAGCAGACAAGGGGGAAACATGGTACTTATAACTAAGGTGTACTATGTTATGGAATACCTGAGACAGTTAGAAGATAGTCAAACGTACGAGATGCTGCATACAGACCCCGTGGCTGATATCCAGAAAAGCCTTAGAACTCTTTTGCATAAATATGTGACATTGGACTTTTGCCTGTCAGCATGATAGAAAAACTTGTACCTATGTATCCTACAAAGCCATCTTGGTATTTTTTGCCATAAATTCACAAGTCACTGAGCCAACCCCCTGGCCACCCTATTGTGGTGGGGATTCGTTCAGTGACTGAACCATTATCTAAATATGTGCAGCACGCCAGACCTGCAGGGTATTGCGATAGTGAGGTCACGGTTATGGGCAATCAAGGGTTACTCACTGTTTGGAGGAGAACCCTGGGCAGGCATGCGGCAGTGAAGGAGAGGTAGACACAAGTTCCTCTGGGGCACACTCTAGATGTAGGGACCAGACCTGATGGTGTATGAGGTGCCCTGGATGTTGCAAGTGATTTGAGTGCCTGAGGCAAGGTCCCTTTAAGGATCGTGATGCCAGTGCCTGTAACGGTGGCACACCGATTTATAGGAGTAGTAATTGAGGTACACAGATGATATGGTGAACCAAATGTTGCTTTACTTGGAAAACAGTCCAAACTTTTTACAGACAGTTGATTATGCAGTCCATTGAATCATATCATTCACAATCAGGTTTACTTCTCTATATGGCAGGTATTAGTCTTGCAAGATACTTGGAGGGTAAACAGTTAATGCTATTCTAGCTGGCTGGATCCCAAGGCTCGGATGCCTAAATGCTGGCTTTAATCCTTGGTAATAATTCTTCCTCCCGCATTGACCCTTGCTTCTATTTTATAGTACCTCTGCCCATCAGCTTACTTATCTGAGCTGGTTGTACTGTTCCTGTTGTGAGGGAAGCTGCAGGTTTCTCCCAGGAGGCTCATCCCTACTACTGGGGTTACTTCTTCTGTGGTTGTAGGATTACTGGTCTCCAGGCAGGCTGTACTCCTTCACTAGCCTCCTGGGGCAACTAGAAGCCTGGACTATCTAGCTGCATGTCAGGAGGAGGCCCTCAGCATATCTCTGGCTGGTGCCTTCTCACTTCTGTCTCCACAGACTCCTGACTATGACCTAACCCCTCCCTGCCTGGGCCTGGACATTTATATTAGGGGCTCCCTATCTCCCTCTAGTGTCTAGGATGTCTAACTACATCCAAATAGGCCTGCTGAGCATATAACAGGGGAACCAACACATGTGAAAACACATTAAATGCATAGTTAAATATAACATCACTGTCCCTTATGAGCAGAAGTAACACGTGACCCAATTAATCCTTGTGTAGTGCCCACCCCTACCTAGTGGGACACTACATATGTGGATTGGCTATTGAGGCCACTTTTGAGGAGTGTTCCCGCCTATTTACGTGATACAAATGATTTCCTCCTGGCTCTGGGAGATTTTAATTTCCAGGACGGTTTTAGTCTGGTGTCTCTGGACATTGAAAGCCTGTATACTAGCATACCACATAGAGTAGGCATAGCAGCTGTTATGGAGGTTCTAGGCAAAAAGAGCAAGAGTGGTCTTTATTGCGAATTCATTAGAGAAGCTTTAGATTTTGTTTTAACCAATAATGTATTTAAGTTTGGGGACCGATGGTACAGACAAAGCCATGGTACTGCCATGGGGACTCTGATATCTTGTACATTTGCTAACATCTACCTATCCAGGTTTGAAGAAAGATACATATTTTTCACTAGCAATCCCTACCTACGTTATACACAGTTATTTTTAAGATATGTGGATGACATCTTTTTTGTTTGGTCAGATACTGAAACCCAATGTCTGGAGTTTGTAGCACATCTAAATGAGGTTAATGACATGAACATGAAATTCACCTTGAATTATGGAGTTACTACCTTAGAATTTTTGAATGTGGCTGTGGTGGTGAATGGCGATGAGTTGGTCACGAGGGATTATCGTAAACCCACAGCGACCAACTCCTTGCTGCACTATAGCAGCTTTCATCCCAGAATGTTAAGGAATCAGTCCCTTATGGACAATTTATCAGGTTAAAAAGGATTAACAGTACCGAAGAGGGGTACAAAATACAAGCCTTGGAACTAAAGAAACGTCTCCTCTCTACAGCAATGAAAAAGGTGGATAACTTCTCCCTATGGGAATTGTTAGGAGGTAAAAAAAGTAAAAAAACAAAGAATAACAGCACTAACCAAAAAAGATTTGTCTTTTCATTTAAATATAGTCCCATGGCAGAGAACATACGGAGGGCAATATGAAATAACTGGGACATCTTGAGAAATGATAGCAGTATATGTGATTGTGCCGTTAATAAACCCCTAATCACCTTCAGGAGAAGTCATACCATCAGGGACAGATTGGTGAGGAGTCGCTATATAGAAAACAATAGGAACTGGTTGCAGGTCAGTAGACCTAAGGGTAACTTTAGAAGTGGTAATTGTTCATTCTGCAGCTATAACTATCAGAGTAAAGTTCTTAATTTTGGAGGGATTCACCATAGGGTAACCAGCTTAATTACATGTAGAAGCACATTTGTAGTATATCTGGTAGTGTGTCAATGTGGACACTTTTACATTGGCAAAACAATAAGATGCACGTATCAGAGGTTCAGGGAACACATTAACTCAATAAAGTCAGGAAAAGGGTGCCCCAGATTGATTGAACATGTGAGAGATAAACACGGTGGGGACCCAGGATCCCTAAGTTTTGCAGGTATTGAGTTGGTACTGAACCCACCACAAGTGGGCGATGGACATCGGCTCTTGCTACAAAGAGAAGCTAGGTGGATTATGCAGTCCATAGCTATGGGCCCCTTAGGGCTAAATGACAAAAATGATCTAAGTATATTCTTATAATGTACAAATGTTACTAATTTATATATGTGTTTTTTTTATTTACGTTGTTTTTAATAAATGTCATTTTGGAGGTAACGTCAGGGATCCCTATGGCAACCTCTTGTGGTGACGCATAAATGTGGCACATGCGTGATGACGACACTGGCCTGAGCAGGCGCATGATCGCGAAACAGCCGTCGCTGCTTTTAGTTTGTGTGTGAGCTGTCTGCCCCAGCCAAATGTTTCTTGATCTCTATGGAGGAATAAAGAGCTTCTTTTGGATACAAACAGTGGTGAGGGCCGCCTGCTTTATTCTTTATCGCATATGAGGTGTTACACCTCTGACAAAACGGTTTTACTGGCATGACAGTCAATCATTGTCACTGGATTTGTAGTGTCCCACTAGGTAAATGTGGCACTACACAAGGGTCAATTGGGCCACGTTGTTCTCCACCTCCTGTGGAACAGTGGCATTGTATTTAACAGTCCATTTTAATGTATATTGCTATGCTTTTATGTGTATTTTTCCCTGTTGTGTATGTATCAGGCCTATTAGGGTGTAGTTCCTCCTCCTAGAAAGTAGAGGGAGCTAGGGAACCCCTAGTATAAATAGTCAGGCCCTGTGCAGGGAAGGGAGTTGTGTAGTCAGGAGTCTGTGTAGAGCCAGAAGAGTGTGCACTTCGGCCAGAGAGGAGCTGAGGGCCACCTCCTGACATGCAGCTAGACAGCCCAGGCTTCTAGCTGACCACCAGGAGAAGGGTTTGCCTCCTGAGAGAAACCTGAAGTTCCCATAACCAGAGCAGAGCAGAGCCAAACTGTTTCCAGCCAACCTGAGGGCTGAAGGGCAGAAGGATTTTACCAGGGGCGTAGCTAAAGGCTCATGGGCCCTGGTGCAAGAGTTCAGCTTGGGCCCCCGTTCCCTCAGTGCTTTGTGATCAAGGGCAGAGAAGCACATAGTCTTCATATTGCCTGAGGCAAAAATTGAAACAGCATCCCCCCTCCCCTCCATTTGAACCTAACCCTTTCCTTCCAGCCAGAGGTGTAACTTGACCAGCATGCACTTTCTATAATACTAGTGTCTTCTAATGCAGCACAAGGCTCTTTGGGCCCCCTCAGGCTCATGGGCCCTACCTCTGCACCCCCTATAGCTACGCCCCTGGATTTTACCTAAAGCAAGGATATATATACCCGAGGAAGTTTCCCCTACCAAGGATAAAGCCAGCATTAGGGCATACGGGCCTTGGGATAAAGAGACAGGATTCTGAGGAAAAGTGCCGACTGATCTGTAAGTGTTTAACTCTCTGAGTATCTTGCATGAACATTGAGCCTGCCATTTGTACAAGCCTGCTTGTGACTGCTACTGACCTATGGAACGTTGCCCAAAGACTGTAAAAAGTTAACTGTTTCCAGTAAAAGGAAGTTTTGGTTCACCACAACATTGTGTTCCTCAATTATTCCTACCATAAATTGGTGTGCCACCGTTACCGGCACTGGCGTCACAAATTTAAAGGGATCTTGCCACCGGCACATTAAACATCTGCACAACATCCAGGGCACCTCATCCACCATCAGGCCTGATCCCTATACACAGAGTGCCCCAGAGGTCCCCTGTGCCAGCCTCTCCATCACTGCTGTACGTCTGCCCAGGCTATATAAAATACTGTGAGTACCATAATCACCCTCGGTTAGTAACTACCCCTGTGACCTCACTATTCGCCTCACCCTGCAGGGTGGCGTACTGCAGATTCCCTCAGTGGGGTGTTAAACCTTCATACCATTAAACAATTTAAACCCACCCAACTACTCACTTACCCTGCCCTACCTATTCTTCTTGAGCATAACCTGAATGGCCAAAATTGTGTAACTGAGAAACCCTCTACTCCATTCTGCTCATTTGAATGATTTAGTAAATAGGATTAGTGAAGTTCCACCATTCCTAATCTTTGTACAATAGAGGAATCCCATAAAAAATCCTCTCCTCCAGAAAAACCTCTACAGGTATCCCATACCTACAGTACTTTAGCAGTGGCAACTCTGACTGCTGCTGTAACCTGGTTTTAAGGTCGTTTAGGTTGACTGAATCCTATCTTGGGAACACTGGGACAGATTTACTATTAAAAATGCAGCAGTTTTGGGTGCAATTTCTGCCAAACTGAGGTACAGTACATGCTTTGCATCACATTTATCATATTAAAGGGGTTGTTCAGCCCTGGGGCCCTATCCGCCAGACCCGCCAGTGTGACCAGACCTGAGGAGAGAATAATACTCACCTGATCCCCGTCGCTGGGTTCCATCTCTTTCGTTCACCTCTGCACTCCTGCAGCTATCAGGTCTCCCAATCAGTGGCTACAGTGGCCACATGACCTGCATTAAAATGGATGTTGACGTTGGGAGACCTGAGATCTGAGGGAAAGTGAAGGAGTCAGAGCTTAGCGTCGGGAATCGGGTAAGTACGATTCCCTTGGCAGGTTAGGCCACCCTGGAGGTCTTCCCGAAAAATCTTCAGGGATGAACAACCCCTTTAAGTGTTTTCAACAATTTTCTAAGCTTTTTACACCTCATCTGACAAGGGACATGGCTTATCGAAAATTAGCATGGTTTTAATGTGCGTACATGTACCAAAAATGTGGCAAAATTTTCCCAGTAAACTAAGCCAAATTTTAGGTGATGTAAACTTGGACTAGACAGTCTAAAGATGCAACAAAAAGTATCAGACAGCATCAGCCACTGTAAGAAATCTGGAGCAGTTTAAGACTATCTAGTGTCAAGCTGCCCATACATATTAGTCTTTTGTCGTTCGGCGGACAGATATTGAATGTATATGGGCAGTTTTAGTTTACACTGTCTTACTTTTAAGGGCCCATTCAGACTACCATATAATTGTTAAACCTACAAACACCTCTCTGTCCAAACTAGACAGCAACACATACCACCTGTATAGTATCTGATCAACGAAAAAGCAAGTGGAGATAATATATCAAAATATCACTTTATTCTCAAATATAATAAATAGGGGAAAAGACAGGATGGTAAACAGTATACAGAGAAACATAGGGCGGTATACACAATTGCGAGACCATGTATGTCCAGACGAGAATGAGCATGGATAGCCTACAGGTAAAAATGAATATGGTGCATGGACAACCAATACTGCATAGCAGATAGTAAGATTAACCCAAAAAGGGGTATATGCTATAAAGCAGAATCAATAAATCACTGATTGTCCATAGACCTCACATCAAAAAAAATATATACATAGACATCCAAGACTAAGACATATATAATAAAATGTCACAAATAGAATCAGTCACTGGATATCAAGATATAATAATGCCCCACGGATGGTATCCTGGGCCTAATATGGATGTGATATGAGACCATGTATAGATATACCGTAGTACTATACGTGGAACGTACCTGAGGACATGATGAACGCAATAGGTAAGCCCAAAGCACAAGACCTCGACGCGCGTTTCACCTCAGCGGCTCCTACATGTGATTTGTACTTTGTGGCACTATGCACTTTATATACTGATTGTGAGCTGTGATTTATCATTTTTACTCGCAGCCTGGGAGATGCACTGCTAGTTATATGTATTACAATGTGACAGAACTGTGGATATCAATCCTGTGTGATTAATGCTAATATATATATGGATTTCTATGTTTTTAACAAACATAGTTCTGAAACTTGGACAGAATTCTGGGGCACAGACAAATCTGGTGCTGGATTTACAGTATGCCTTATTTATAAAGGTCCATGTGCCTTTATAAAGGTCCATGTAACTAAAAGGTAGGGATAAGTGCAGCCCTAAATTCCACCCACTCCTCTATCCCTACCTACTTGCACGGTCCGTCCTAACCGACTGGGTACAACTGGGTGGCAGTCCCTAGCTTATGTTACATGCAGGGGCCTAAAGGAAGGAAATAATGAGAGAAGAAAACAAAAGACAAAGACAAAGCAAACAGAAGCGCAAAGTTTCCCAGCCTGGGAAAGAACCACGACAAGAACAACTGGAAGCCGAGGTCAAGAGCCAAGAGATTGCGTCAGTACAAGGGATAACACCAGGTCAAGGTCAAATACAAGCCAATGTCAAACAAACAAAGTCACACATGCAGAGAACGCTAGTGAGGGAATAAGACCAGTCACAGGCAAACTGTTTAAATAGGTCTAATTAATGGGTCACGGGACGTGGCCAGCGTCACGTGACAAATGTCCAGCAGATCTAAACACCTGAGCATCGACTCATTGCCATCGGTGCTCAGTTCCCCCCTGCTAGTTGTATAGGGAATGAAGGACGCCGGCCACGCTGAGGATGCCCTGCTCCCTTGTTACTATGGAGAAGATGATGCCGGCCGAGTCCTCGCTCCTCCTCAGTATTGGGATGCCGGCGACGCTGCAGGGAGTGTGCATGTCACCGGCTCCCTGATACAGTAACCCCCTTTCTACGAGGGCCCACCGGACCCATGGTTTTTCCGGGTGACCCAAAAGCAATGTCCTCACCAAACTCGTATCATGCATTTTACTTGCTAGCACCCAAGACCTCTCTTCAGGACCAAAACCATTCCAGTGAACTAGATATTGCAAAGAATTACAAACTTTCCTCAAGGATTCTAGAAACCTCGTATTCTAGTTGACCGGCAACCTCCACTGGCGGCGGAGATTCCTGCGCAGGAGACACGGGTGACACATACTTTTTGAGTAGAGCTTTGTGAAAAACATTATGAACGTGAAAGGAGTCAGATAACAGTAACTTAAAAGACACAGGGTTAATGATGTCAATAATCTCGAGGTGCAAATTTACCTGAAGGTACGCAAATTCTTGTTGGATAACCACACCTTGTCTCCCAACACCAAATTCACCCCTCTAGAGCGCCTTTTGTCAGCATTAATCTTTTGAACTGCTTGGGCTTTTTTCAGGTTCGTCTGAACCTGGGCCCAGACTGTGCACAGTTCTTTAACTACCAAATAAGCTTCAGGAATCTGAGAGGAAGAAGGCGAGAATGAGCTAAATAGCGGATGAAATCCAAGATTGCAAAAGAAAGGAGACATACCAGTAGACGAGTTCACTTGATTATTAATGGCAATTGCAGCCAAGGACAAATGTTTCACCCAAAGATGTTGGTTGTCGGAGACGTAACACCTCAAATACTGTTCCAGAGACTGGTTTAAACATTTAGTTGGACTGTTGGTTTCAGTATGAAAGGCCAAAGAAAAAGACAGAGAAATATAAAATTTATGACAAAATATTCTCTGGAATTCCGTGTAGATGTATTAACTGGTTCACGAAAAGGGAAGCTAAAGTTTTAGCATTGGGTACTTTTGACAGAGGAATGAAATGAACAATTTTGCTAAACCTGTCAACGACTACCCACACAGCCGACTTACTCTCTGAAACAGGTAGGTCGGTAATAAAATCCATGGAAATATGGGACCAAGGTCTACTAGAGATAGGCAGCGGTCGCAACTCACCGACCGGACGGAACCTAGGAGTCTTGGATCTGCCACAAACCTCACAAGAGGACACATATGACTGGATATCTCTAGACAAGGTGGGCCACCAGTAAAACCTGGAAACTAGTTCCTAGGTGGTATTAATACCAGGATGCCCACTAAAAACAGAATTGTGGCACTCGCCTAATAGTCGGAGACGCAAATGACCAGGAAAAAAGCAACTTATCGTTAGGGGCTTTCTACCGGAGACAAGTGTTATCCCGCAGTATTCTCTGTCGTCAAATCGGAAGAGACCGCAGTCACAATGATACCTGCCGGCAAAATAGGTTCTGGTGGAGTATCAGGAGACTGAAAGGCACAAAAACTCTGGGATAGAGCATCAGCTTTGACATTTTTACTTCCTGGCCTGAAAGTAATGCAAAAGTTAAATGCCCAGCTAGCCTGTCTGGGATTCAAACATTTAGCAGATTCCAAAAACATTAAGGTAAGGCCTGTGATTCTGTCATGAAAAGGTAGGGATAAGTGCAGCCCTAAACTCCACTCACTCCTCTATCCCTACCGACTTTCATGGTCCGTCCTAACCGACGGGGTACAACTGGGCGGCAGTCACTAGCTTATGTACGTGCAGGGGCCTAAAGGAAATAATGAGGGAAGAAAACAAAAGACAAAGACAGAACAAACAGAAGCGCAAAGTTTCCCAGCCTGGGAAAGAACCACGACAGGAACAACTGGAAGCCGAGGTCAAGAGCCAAGAGATCACGTCAGTACAAGGGATAACACCAGATCAAGGTCAAATAGGTTACCTGTTTAAATAAGTCTAATTGATGAGTCACGTGACGTGGTCAGCATCACGTGACCCATGTTTAACAGGTCTAAACACCTGAGCGCCGACTCATTGCCATTGGCGCTCAGTTACCCCCTGCTCATTGTATAGGGGGTGAAGGACGCCGGCTACGCTGAGGAGGCGTGCGTGGCCAGGTCCTCCCTGCCCCTTTGTTACTATGGAGACGAGGATGCCGGACGCGTCCTCGCTCCTCTTCAGGGATGGGATGCCGGTGGCACTGCAGGGAGCGAGTGCGTCGCCGGCTCCCCATTACACCTGAATCATAAATTTGTCTGATATTAAAACTGAGATTTTTCACCCTAGTGAGTCTGCCCTTGTGTTAGGAAATTGCCAATACACAGTATTTGTACACACCTTCTGACTATATTGCTTTCTGGGATATTAGAGAAGAGTAGACATAAGGTAATCAAATTCACAGTGGATTTATTCCCAGTGTCAATGGATACATTTTTTGTATGGGGAGGTGCATGGCGATGAGTGGATTGGACTGTAGTCTCTAATAGTACATGCAAAACTGGGATGACTACATTTCAAAGTGGCTATTTTTACATAAACCAATGGTATCCTGCACATTTCCAACACATGTCCAGCTGATAAAACTATATACCTGATGGGTAACTCAACCTTATGTCAATGGATAGAAAACTTCTCACAATTCTTGACAAGTAAGTTTGAGGACAAATTTTATTGTGGATTGTTAAATGTGTCTAAATCTGTCATGTTGTATTGTAAAAGTGGTGAAGGGAATGCACCAAGCCCCCGTGGGAGATGGGAGTGGTGATGGCCCTGTTGTAGTGTCATGGTGTCCTACCTCAGGCTGTTGCTCCCTGGGGTCCGTTGTAGTAAAAGTTTAAGCACTGAAGAATGAGGCCAGAATTGAATGTAACAAAGTAATTTTACTAAGTGCAACGTAGAACTTGAAAATACAAACAGAAGTAGCAGACTTTTGTGCAATTCTCTTCTGGCACCACCAAGAATATTAAGATAGTGCTGAATCGCCACCAACCAACCTAAGATGATACTGGCCTAGTGATCGTTTGAAGATGAAAGTGTCTTTGGCACGTTTTTCCTCACTTCACAGCAGTGTCTGTAGAAGCTGAATATAGCAGGTCACTCTGCTGTCTCTTTTACTTGAGGCAATTTAGGAATGGTTCTCTCTATAGAAATCTATAAGAGGAGTAGGAGCACTGCAGGCTGTGTCCTCTCCACATTGTAGCTACACAGAAACTCTCCCTCTTGACAAGAAGCAGGACCAGCCCACTGTTCCCAAGAGGGGAGGAACAGGGTGATTAACCCTGTTCCTACCAATCTTTGTCATATCTTCCATGCTAGTAGTGATATCCAGGAAACAAACAGTCAAATACAATGCATAACAAAAAACTATTTGGAGTACCCCTACTCTGGAATACTACAGGAAGATGGGACACAATGCTCAATAGGGCTTTATACTACCTGAAGGTCACACTTATACAATCTTGGAGCTGGTATAGCTTTTTCCAAAACATGCACTAAAAAATGTCATCTAAGGCTACTTTCACACCAGCGTTTTTGCTGGATCTGTCAAGAATCATTTTGCGTTCACGTCACGCATTGCACCCACTCGTGTGAAAGGGGCATAAGACTGCTCCAAAACAAGGAGCAAAATAGGACTAGACAAAAAGTTGTCTCTAGCTTGTCATAAATGAACACACTTCATTACAACTTTGCTACCACTACACAAACCAAGCAAATAGGAGGCCCCCTGCAGGAGCCAAAAGCTCTTGGCTGAAAAAAAATTACTAAAGGAGCGGCTTTACCATGTGTGTAGCTAGGCCCTACCAAGATGTTGCGCAATAACAGAAGTGTCCAGGCTGTACTACTAAGCTGAGAATGGGCCTTAGCAGGACAGTGAGGACACGGCTTAATGGGATGATGGGGGTGGATCTTAGCAGTGCAACTAAGCAGATCTGTGCAAGGGTGCACCTAACCGGGGCCCGACTCCACCCCCTTACTCAGGTCCGTATATTGCCTAACACTGTAGGCACTTGTTAGTGTCAGACTATTTATGGATGCCCCCCTCTATTGACAAGGGGAATAGTAACACCTAGTCTCCATTTTCCTGTGAGCTGAGCATAGGTAGAGACGTGACAAGGCAGGACAATATTGTACACATCTGTGCAGTGCACCAAGAGACATAGCTAATCCATTTTGTTAGCTGTAGAGTCACTGTACTGTCAATATTACCGGCAGGTCTAATTTATCGCTGTGTACCTAAGTGTGCAGTGCACCAATATTTATAGCTAATCTGTTCTGTTCAGTTTTAAAATCTTGGAAAACCCCTTAACCACTTCAACCCCGCTAGCTGAAACCCCCTTAATGACCAGGCCACTTTTTACACTTCTGCACTACACTACTTTCACCGTTTATTGCTCGGTCATGCAACTTACCACCCAAATGAATTTTACCTCCTTTTCTTCTCACTAATAGAGCTTTCATTTGGTGGTATTTCATTGCTGCTGACATTTTTCTTTTTTTGTTATTAATCAAAATTTTATGATTTTTTTGCCAAAAAATGACATTTTTCACTTTCAGCTGTAAAATTTAGCAAAAAAAAACGACATCCATGTATACATTTTTGCTAAATTTATTGTTCTACATGTCTTTGATAAAAAAAAAATGTATGGGCAAAAAAAAAAAATGGTTTGGGTAAAAGTTATAGCGTTTACAAACTATGGTACAAAAATGTGAATTTCCGCTTTTTGAAGCAGCTCTGACTTTCTGAGCACCTGTCATGTTTCCTGAGGTTCTACAATGCCCAGACAGTGAAAACCCCCCACAAATGACCCCATTTCGGAAAGTAGACACCCTAAGGTATTCGCTGATGGGCATAGTGAGTTCATAGAACTTTTTATTTTTTGTCACAAGTTAGCGGAAAATTATGATTTTTTTTTAAAGTTTTTTTTTTCTTACAAAGTCTTATATTCCACTAACTTGTGACAAAAAATAAAAACTTCCATGAACTCACTATGCCCATCACAAAATACCTTGGGGTGTCTTCTTTCCAAAATGGGGTCACTTGTGGAGTAGTTATACTGCCCTGGCATTCTAGGGGCCCAGATGTGTGAGAAGAAGTTTGCAATCAAAATCTGTAAAAAAAAGACTGGTGAAATCCGAAAGGTGCACTTTGGAATGTGGGTCCCTTTGCCACCTAGGCTGCAAAAAAGTGTCACACATCTGGTATCGCCGTACTCAGGAGAAGTTGGGGAATGTGTTTTGGGGTGTCATTTTACATATACCCATGCTGGGTGAGAGAAATATCTTGGCAAAAGACAACTTTTCCCATTTTTTTATACAAAGTTGGCATTTGACCAAGATATTTATCTCACCCAGCATGGGTATATGTAAAATGACACCCCAAAACACATTCCCCAACTTCTCCTGAGTACGGCGATACCAGATGTGTGACACTTTATTGCAGCCTAGGTGGGCAAAGGGGCACAAATTCCAAAGAGCACCTTTCGGATTTCGCAGGCCATTTTTTACACATTTTGATTGCAAAGTACTTCTCACACATTTGGGCCCTAAATTGCCAGGGCAGTATAACTACGCCACAAGTGACCCCATTTTGGAAAGAAGACACCCCAAGGTATTCCGTGAGGGGCATGGCGAATTCCTAGAATTTTTAATTTTTTGTCACAAGTTAGCGGAAAATGATGATTTTTATTTTTTTTTCCTTACAAAGTCTCATATTCCACTAACTTGCGACAAAAAAAAAAATTCTAGGAACTCGCCATGCCCCTCACGGAATACCTTGGGGTGTCTTCTTTCCAAAATGGGGTCACTTGTGGCGTAGTTATACTGCCCTGGCATTCTAGGGGCCCTAATGTGTGAGAAGTACTTTGCAATCAAAATGTGTAAAAAATGGCCTGCGAAATCCGAAAGGTGCTCTTTGGAATGTGTGCCCCTTTGCCCACCTAGGCTGCAATAAAGTGTCACACATCTGGTATCGCCGTACTCAGGAGAAGTTGGGGAATGTGTTTTGGGGTGTCATTTTACATATACCCATGCTGGGTGAGAGAAATATCTTGGCAAAAGACAACTTTTCCCATTTTTTTTATACAAAGTTGGCATTTGACCAAGATATTTATCTCACCCAGCATGGGTATATGTAAAATGACACTCCAAAACACATTCCTCAACTTCTCCTAAGTACGGCGATACCACATGTGTGACACTTTTTTGCAGCCTAGATGCGCAAAGGTGCCCAAATTCCTTTTAGGAGGGCATTTTTAGACATTTGGAGCCCAGACTTCTTCTCACGCTTTAGGGCCCCCAAGGTATTCAATGAGGGGCCTGGTGAGTCCATAGAAATTTTTTTTTGGGCATAAGTTAGCGGAAATTATTATTATTATTATTTTTTTCTCACAAAGTCTCACTTTCCGCTAACTTGGGACAAAAATCTAAATCTTTCATGGACTCAATATGCCCCTCAGCGAATACCTTGGGGTGTCTTCTTTCCAAAATGGGGTCATTTGTGGGGTGTTTGTACTGCCCTGGCATTTGAGGGTCTCTGCAATCATTACATGTATGGCCAGCATTAGGAGTTTCTGCTATTTTCCTTATATTGAGCTTACAGGTAATGAGATTTTTTTTTTTCCATTCAGCCTCTGGGCTGAAAGAAAAAAATGAACGGCACAGATTTCTTCATTCGCATCGATCAATGTGGATGAAAAAATCTCTGCCAAAAAAAAAAGGAGGGGAAAGGCATCTGCCAGGACATAGGAGCTCCGCCCAACATCCATACCCACTTAGCTCGTATGCCCTGGCAAACCAGATTTCTCCATTCACATCAATCGATGTGGATGAATAAATAATTGCCGGGATTTTTTATTTATTTTTATATACAAAGTGTTTGCCAAAGCATAGGAACACCGCCTCCTCCTCAGCTCGTATGCCTTGGCAAACGTATCTTTTACTGCAGAGTAGAAATCTCGTCTTGCAGCGCCGCATACACCGACTTGCATGTAATCTGACAGCAGCGCAATGCTTCTGTCAGAATGCACATCAGTGCTGCAGCTGGTCGATCGGTTGGTCCACCTGGAAGGTAAAAAAAAATAAAAAAAAAAATAAAAAACCAGACCTCAACGCAATAATTTTATTAACTTTGGAACAGAACATATAAACTTTAACTTTTTGAACTAAACATTAACCTTTTTGCTTACTGGTGTTTTTTTTTTTTTTTTTTACCTTTATAGAACAAACCTCTCCTTCCCCATGGGTCAATGTGCAAAGCGCAAATCGCCCAAAGATGTGGCGAAGTGCGTTATGCACTTTGTCCCAGGTGAAAGGAGAGGTTTGCAGCAGCTGTATGTGAATGGGCCCTAATAGCCCTGTGTGCCTGTCCTGGTGAGATGTGATCCCTATGCTAATAGTGTACCTGTGTGTGGTACTTCCGGAAACACTCCCCTAAGCATAGGGCAGGGTGGTCAGGACAGTCAGGACAGAAATAGCGGGTGTCACGCCTTATTCCACTCCTGCTACAGACACAACATCTTTTTCGGGGTGACGGTTGGGTTGAGGTACCGCCAACGACATTGGGGAAATGTCGGTCGTGTAGACGGCTAACTACACTGGTGGATGGGGCCACGGAACCTCCTGGGTACAGGAGGTTCTCGATGATCTCTTCCTGAAATTTGAGGAAGGATCCAGTTCTCCCAGCCTTACTGTAGAGAACAAAACTATTATACAGAGCCTATTGAATCAAATATACAGACACCTTCTTATACCAGCGTCTGGTTCTGCGGGACACTAAATACGGAGACAACATCTGGTCATTGAAGTCCACCCCTCCCATGTGAAGGTTATAGTCGTGAACTGAGAGGGGCTTTTCAATGACACGGGTTGCTCGCTTAATTTGGATTGTCCTGTCTGCGTGAATGGAGGAGAGCATGTAAACGTCATGCTTGTCTCTCCATTTCACCGTGAGCAGTTCTTTGTTACACAATGCAGCCCTCTGCCCCCTTGCAAGACGGGTGGTAACGAGCCGTTGGGGGAAGCCTGCGCGACTAGTTCGCGCGGTGCCACAGGCGCCAATCTGTTCTAGAAACAAATGCCTAAAGAGGGCCACACTTGTATAGAAATTGTCCACATAAAGATGGTACCCCTTGCCGAATAAGGGTGACACCAAGTCCCAGACTGTCTTCCCACTGCTCCCCAGGTAGTCAGGGCAACCGACCGGCTCCAGGGTCTGATCTTTTCCCTCATAGACACAAAATTTGTGGGTATAGCCTGTGACCCTTTCACAGAGCTTATACAATTTGACCCCATACCGGGCGCGCTTGCTTGGGATGTATTGTTTGAAGCCAAGGCTCCCGGTAAAATGTATTAGGGACTCGTCTATGCAGATGTTTTGCTCAGGGGTATACAAATCTGCAAATTTCTGGTTGAAATGGTCTATGAGGGGCCGAATTTTGTGCAGCCGGTCAAAAGCTGGGTGGCCTCTGGGACGGGAGGTGGTGTTGTCGCTAAAGTGCAGGAAACGCAGGTTGGTCTCAAATCGTGTCCTGGACATAGCAGCAGAGAACATGGGCATGTGATGAATTGGGTTTGTGGACCAATATGACCGCAATTCATGCTTTTTAGTTAGACCCATGTTGAGGAGAAGGCCCAGAAAAGTTTTAATTTCGGAAACTTGGACTGGTTTCCACCGGAAAGGCTGGGCATAAAAGCTTCCCGGGTTGGCGGTTATAAATTGTGTGGCATACCGATTTGTTTCGGCCACGACTAAGTCCAAGAGCTCCGCAGTCAAGAACAGCTCAAAAAATCCCAGGGCCGAACCGATCTGAGCTGTCTCAACCCAAACTCCAGACTGGGCGGTGAAAGGGGGAACTACAGGTGCGGCTGAAGTTGGGGACTGCCAATCAGGGTTTGCCAGCACCTCAGGGATTCTAGGGGCTCTACGGGGCCGTCTTTGCGGTGGCTGCGACGGGGTCACTACTGCTCGTCCCACCGTACCAGCTTCAACTGCCCTTCTGGTGCTCGCCACTTCACCAGGTTGTACGGCAGTGCTGGTACTAGGTCCAGGAAGGGCTGCGCTGCTGGTGTATGCCTCACCACGTAATCCGACAGCACCAGCCCCACTCTGCTGCTCTTTAAGCGGATCCTGCGCAACCTGTGGTCTAGCGACACGGGCCGGGTACGCCTGGTGCTATCAGGGACCTCAGCCTCCTCGTCCGAACTTTGGGTCAGAGAGCCACTGCTTTCTACAGGTTCGTATTCTGACCCACTAGATTCATCAGATGAGGGTTCCTATTCCTCATCTGACTGGGTCAGAAGCCTGTAGGCCTCTTCAGAAGAATACCCCCTGTTTGACATTTGGGCAACTAAATTTAGGGGTATTCCCTGAGACTACCCAAGAAAAAAAGCAAGCCTGTCTTACAAATGGGAGGCTAGCGAAGTACCGGAGGCCGCTGCGGTTGATAAAAAATATCCAAACTGATTTTTTTTATCGCCGCAGCGCGTGTAAAGTGAATGTGCAGTGATCAAAAAAAAAAATTTTTTGTCACTGCGGTGGGGCGGGCGTGGGTGAACGCACGTGTGGGCGACCGATCAGGCCTGATCGGGCAAACACTGCGTTTTGGGTGGAGGGCGAGCTAAAGTGACACTAATACTATTATAGATCTGACCGTGATCAGTTTTGATCACTTCCAGATACTATAAAAGTACAAATGCTGATTAGCGATACACTAATCAGCGAATAAGGGACTGCGGTGCGGTGGGCTGGGCGCTAACTGATCCCTAAACTACCTAACCAAGGGGCCTAAACTATCCTAAAACCTAACAGTCAATACCAGTGAAAAAAAAAAGTGACAGTTTACACTGATCACTTTTTTCCTTTCACTAGTAATTGACAGGGGCGATCAAAGGGTTAATTGGGGTGCAGGGGGTGATCTGGGGCTAGTGTGTAGTGTTTGGTGTACTCACTGTGAAGCCTGCTCCTCTGCTGGATCCAACCGACAAAAAGGACCAGCAGAGGAGCAGGGTAGCCATATAACAGATCATATTTACTAATATGATCTGCTATGTGGCTTCTGATTGGATTTTTTAAAAATCAGCAACCTGCCAGCCCCGATCATTGGCTGGCAGGTTGCTGACGAAATACTGCTTTAACTTTTGCCGGCCCGCGATGCGCATGCACGGGCCGGCTCTGACCGAAACCTCGCGTCTCGCGAGATGACGCACGGATGCGTCCAGGAGGAGTAAATCAACCACATTCCGGACGCATCCGTGCGTTAGGCGGTCCGGAGGTGGTTAATAACCCAGCCAATTTGTTTTATTTTTTTTCGTTTTTTCCTCCACGCCTTCCAAGAGCAGTAACTTTTTACAATTTTCACTTACATAGTCATATGAGGGCTTCTTTTATATGGGTAAAGTTGTATTTTTTAAATGGCACCATTTAGTTTACCATAGCTTATCCATACTAGTATCATAGCCATATCCATTAGGAAATTTGCCAGCTGACAAAGAAGCACTTCCAGTGAAAGTTAGGGAAATGGAGTACGAGATCCCCAAGGGGCCAAGTGAATTGTTTGTAGGTTCTCATGTGGTTCAGAATGTGTTTATATTATAAAATTATAGCATAACATATGGCATGGTGCAGAGATTGTACTGTATACTATACAGTATTATATAGAAGGCATACTGTATTGTACGGCAAAGCTTATGTATCATACTGTAGTGTACGGCATAGTGTATGTGTTATACTGTAGTGTAGGCATGGTGTAGGGGTTATACAGTATTGTATGGCATGGTAGTAGGGTTATACTATATTGTACAGTATGGTGTAGGGGTTATACTGTATTGTATGGCATGGTGTAGGGGTTATACTCTATTGCATAGCATGGTGTAAGGGTTATAGTGTATTGTATGGCATGGTGTAGGGGTTATACTCTATTGCACAGCATGGTGTAAGGGTTATACTGTATTGTTAGTCATGGTGTAAGGGTTCTACTGTATTGAACAGTATACTGTAAGAGTTATACTGTATTGTACGGCATGGTGTAGGGGTTATACTGTACAGCATGATGTAAGGGTTATACTGTATTGTATCCCATGGTACAGTGGTTATACTGTATTGTACAGCATGGTGCAGGGGTTATACCGTTTTGTACAGCTTGGTGAAAGGGTTATGCTGTATTGTATGGCATGGTGTAGGGTTATTTTGTATGGCATGGTGTAGGAGTTATACTGTATTGTACGGCATGGTGTAGGGGTTATACCGTATACTGTACGGCATGGAGTAAGGATTATACTGTATTGTACGGCATGGTGTAGGAGTTATACTGTATTGTACGGCATGGTGTAGGGGTTATACCGTATACTGTACGGCATGGAGTAAGGATTATACTGTATTGTACGGCATGGTGTAGGAGTTATACTGTATTGTACGGCATGGTGTAGGGGTTATACCGTATACTGTACGGCATGGAGTAAGGATTATACTGTATTGTACGGCATGGTGTAGGGGTTATACTGTATTGTACATCGTGGTATAGACATTTTACTGTATTGTATGTCATGGTGTAGGTGTTATACTGTAGGTCATGGAGTAGGGATTATACTGTATTGTACGGCATGGTATATACATTATATTGTAGTGTTTGGCATGGTGTAAGGGTTCTACTGTATTGTATGACATTTTGTAGGGGTTATACTGTATTGTACAGCATGGTGTATGTGTTATACTGTAGTGTACAGCATGGTGTATGGGTTATACTGTAGTGTACAGCATGGTGTAGGGGTTATACTTGGCATAGTGTACAGATCATATTATATATTGTACAGTATGGTGAAGTAGTTATACTGCATGCTCTTTAACTGTTATGTTAGCTCAGCAACTGCCAAGGCTTAGAGGGTCCAAAGTAGCTGCAAGTTGTGGTGTTACAACACTTTTCCTACCTCTCTTTCTCTTGGCAAAAGTCTGATAAGAACCACTTCCAATAGTTACATCCATATCATCTTTGTCCTAACTTTTACCTGCTTCTTCAGTTTCTTCACCACTGCTGCTGGTACTGGATATGATGATGCAGTTTATGGCTATCACGCTCGCTTCCAACCCAAACCCCACTCCCACCATACCCCAGAATAATGACACATACACCAGGTTGGATTGAATCGGCCACAGCAGCCGTTTTATTATTACATATAAAAAATTTCAATAAAAGAATATACAACTAACCCATATGCAATGGCTTATGACAACACCCCTCCAACATATGTATAACATATATTAATGACAAAGGAGGTCCTCGAAGCCCCAACTGTTTTTATAAAAACCGTCCTCCGTAGGGTATTCCATCTTGCACCCAGCCGATGAGCGCCAGCTTGGAGGCACCACTGATAAACCTAAAAACCTGCCCCGAAAATACCAACCATGGGAGTCCAGCCCCAACCATGGAGTCCTCCTATCCTCCAGAACCTATTATTCTACCATCTCAGAGGCCGCCAAAAATGCACAGGCTTGATAACTTAAGCATTTGCATCCCTCCAAACACCTAAAGCAGTCTCAATGCCCCCTTGCAATCTAAAACACTACAGATCAATACCAATGGTATTGAGATGCACCCCATCACTTCGCCAATACGCCCCGAGCCTTGCTCCAATTCTGCATGTCTGAAAGATACGCCCCAATTTCGCAGCACAAACCTTCCAACCGCCCAATTCACTTTTATCCGTGCTTTGTTTAAATGATCTGCAGACACACATGCCTGTATACCACATCAGACCACACAGTTACTAAACCCGAGAATAATGCCCAAATCCACAATAAATCAAATTTTATATCCCTAATCAGCTCCCGGAAAGGTCTTGCCCCTAAGTCATTGCCACCCACATTTAAAACCAACACATCCAGGGGGTCTTTTTAAGCACACAAACCTGTGCACTTCTGGTTACACGCTACCCCAAACCATACCTCTCTTCCCCAGCCAACGGATCCCAGCCACGTCCCTTAAAAAACCCAACTGTCGCCCGTCCGGTCGTACCGCCGCTCACAAAGCTCCCCTATAAACGAATGAATGGCCCAAGATCCAAACTAACACCAAAGAAAAAAAGAGCGCCCACTAAACAAGCACCAGATTATGAACATAACCACCATTTAAAATCAACCAAAGACACAGAACTCCCCCATAGACATTAGAGGCGAGAGCCGGGCGTTTATAAGACCGAAAACGAATGGATTCCCACCAACCAATACGCTTTACCATCTTAAAGGGCTTCTGCCACCCCCCAAAAGTCATTCGGCGCAGGCGCTCCGAGAGAAGGACGCTCATTTCCTCAGTGCGTCTGCGCCGATGACGTCTTCTTTCGAGTTTAGAGGTGACGTCATCGGCGCAGGCGCACTGAGGAAGTGCTAAGGAAGCGAGCGTCCTTCTCTCAGAGCGCCTGCGCCGAATGAGGTGCAGGCGCGGGATTTGAATTGCAGACAGGGCCAGTCGGAGGAGGAGAGCGCTCGCTGGCCCTGTCAATCAGCAGGAGGAGGGGGCGTTTTTTTTAAAGGAGGATGCGGCGGCTACCAGCAAGTAACCGCCCTACTTGCTGGTAGAGAAGTAATTTACATATTATAAAAGTGCCGTTTCTAAAGAAACTAGCCAACAGAAAAGGGTAAGAGCCCTATATATAAAAAAAAATAAATAAATGGCAGTATAAGGATTTTAATTAGCCTAAAAAAATATATATATGACTTTTGAGGGGTGACAGAAGCCCTTTAACCCCTGCCCCACGCCTGGCTGCCTCAGTAGTCGCCCCAATGCGAAAGGAATGCCCTGTGTAACCCGCTCAGTCTAAACCAAGGCGAGCTAAACATAGATGGAAAATTGCAAAAAATTGGAAGCGGGACAAGAAAGATCCGTCGTCATGAATTAACAGTGGACCAAACGTCCCCTTTTTAAATGCCCAATAATCCCCCAAACATTGCACCGAGCACATTGCACATCCTGGAACCGCATAAAGGACAACTCTATAGCCCCTCCCGCTCACATCTGTCTTTGACCATCTAATCCTAAAATAGGATTAGAGATCAACGTCCTCCTGCAACAAACCGCCAGGTCGCCGGACACTACCACTAACTAATTCCCCTCAATGCAAAGCCCCAAAGAAGGCCAACGAGAAAGGCCAGCTTAAACAATGAAGACGCAAACGTTACCTGCACACATGCTCCACCTGTCTGCCTAGATCTACCAGCAAGGCGAATGATACCGGGCACCTATAATCCTCACCTACCCTTTAAAGGGTAGATGAACATAACCAGGCGCGAGTTCTTGATAGCAGACAGGGCCAGCAGAGGACGATCCCGTTCCCTGGCCCTGTCAATCAACATGCGGAGCGGGTGTCTTTAGGATCGGAGGATGCGGCTGCTACCAGCAAGTAGTCGCCCTACTTGCTGGTAGCAAGGCAATTTGCATATTTTAAAAGCACGTTTTAAACAAAATCTACTGGACCAAAATGATTAATTAGATTATGTAGGCATAAATCGCAGTGTAGGGATTATAAGTAAACCAAAAAAAAAAACGGTTTAGTGGGATGACCGAAGCCCTTTAATGTCTCCAACCTTTCAAAGCCTGAGCCACTAAAAAGAATTTTGTGACATCCGGCAAACTTCAAAAACGAAAGCTAAAAGCTAAACCTGACACCACTCTGTTCAATTTTGCTACAGACCATCCTTCGTCTTTGCAGTGACCTAAAAACAGCAGTATAGGAGCCTCCAGATCGCTACCCACTCTGTCAACATCAACACCTAACATGTTACATCAATTCCTCCAACAACCCCAAGCCCTAGCATAAGCGCCCCACGTTATTCAGGGCCAACTACCGTATCAGCTTTGCTACCATTCCTCCAGCAGATCCCAAAGAAAGGTTGGGCAGGAGAGGAGGACCTCAGGCGCCTGCATCCGAAAACGGTCCTACTGGAAATGAGGAAGCGCATCAGCAGTGGCGTAGGGATCGCCATAGCAACCATAGCAGTGGCTATGGGGCCCTACGCCACTGGGGGCCCGTCCGGACCGCATACATTTTTTTTATTTTTTATTAATACACGACACACACAGGCAGCCAGCCAGGCCCGACCGCCCACCCAGTGTAGTGGGCGGGGATCGGGCGGTCCGCGGCTCGGGCCTGGCTGGGGTGAAGGAACTAGGAAGCCAACAGGAAGGAGGAGCTGTAGTAGGAGCAGGCGGGCCCTGCTGCAGGAAAGATTTCCTCCGGCTCCGCCTCCTAGAGTCCTAGTAACTAGAGGGAGGACTCAGGAGGCGGACTCAGGCGGTGGAAGGGGCGGGGCCGGGCCGGAGGGGGCGGGGCCGGGCCGGGTCGGGTACGTACCTGTTGTGGAGAGTGGAGGGACTAGGGAGGGTCCTGCCGGCCGCACTGGCGCCAGTCAGATTTGGCGCTATGCGGCTGGCGGCTAATAATAGGCTAATCTGACTGCCCGAAGGCCCCGAAACCTAGCTGCAGGACTGCCCTTCCACTGCATGATGGAGCCCGAGGAATCCTTCATAAAAGTGAGTGCAGTGCATATGTGATCTGTAGTATGTGTCTGTATGTAATAACATGTGTGATGTGCAGTATGTGCATGTAAGTATTTTCTTTTTTTATTATTATTCCTGGAGCACCCCTATTAGGCTACTTTCACACTTGCGTTCGTCGGTCCGCTCGTGAGCTCCGTTTGAAGGAGCTCACGAGCGGACCCGAACGCCTCCGTCCAGCCCTGATGCAGTCTGAATGGAGCGTATCCGCTCAGACTGCATCAGTCTGGCGGCGTTCAGCTGTCCGCCTGGCCGTGCGGAGGCGTGCGGATCCGTCCAGACTTACAATGTAAGGCTACTTTCACACTAGCGTTCAGCTGTCCGCTCGTGAGCTCCGTTTGAAGGGGCTCACGAGCGGACCCGAACGCTTCAGTCCAGCCCTGATGCAGTCTGAATAGATGCGGATCCGCTCAGACTGCATCAGTCTGGCAGCGTTCAGCCTCCGCTCCGCTCAGCAGGCGGACACCTGAACGCTGCTTGCAGCGTTCAGGTGTCCGCCTGGCCGTGCGGAGGCGTGCGGATCCGTCCAGACTTACAATGTAAGGCTACTTTCACACTAGCGTTCGGCTGTCCGCTCGTGAGCTCCGTTTGAAGGGGCTCACGAGCGGACCCGAACGCTTCCATCCAGCCCTGATGCAGTCTGAATGGATGCGGATCCGCTCAGACTGCATCAGTCTGGCAGCGTTCAGCCTCCGCTCCGCTCAGCAGGCGGACACCTGAACGCTGCTTGCAGCGTTCGGGTGTCCGCCTGGCCGTGCGGAGGCGTGCGGATCCGTCCAGACTTACAATGTAAGTCAATGGGGACGGAATCGTTTGAAGATGCCACAATATGGCTCAATCTTCAAGCGGATCCGTCCCCCATTGACTTTACATTGAAAGTCTGGACGGATCCGTCTGAGGCTACTTTCACACTTAGCTTTTATATGCCAATATAATGCAGACGGATCCGTTCTGAACGGAGCCTCCGTCTGCATTAATATGATCGGATCCGTTCAGAACGGATCCGATCGAACGCTAGTGTGAAAGTAGCCTAAGTCAATGGGAACGGATCCGCTTGAAGATGACACCATATGGCTCAATCTTCAAGCGGATCCGTCCCCCATTGACTTTACATTGAAAGTCTGAACGGATCCGCTCAGGCTACTTTCGCACTTAGAAATTTTTCTAAGTTATAATGCAGACGGATCCGTACTGAACGGAGCCACCGTCTGCATTAATATGATCGGATCCGTTCAGAACGGATCCGATCAAACGCAAGTGTGAAAGTAGCCTTAACCACCACGCTAACTTCAGGATGAATGTTCCTAGTTTTATCTTAGTTGCAGCCTATGGAGAATATCCCCAACGTCTGGTAACTTGTAGCCATAGTGATGTCCAGTACATCCTGGCCCCGGATTCTGTGCTTAGCATCTGAGCATCTTTCAGTTTATTAAATGTCTGTTATGCCATAATAGAGCTTGCCCGGCTCACTTTAGCCTTGGAGGCCTGCTCTTGGAAGATAGCGACTTCAGAAATCTCCAGCAGCAGGTTCTCAGATCCTGTGAAGGGGCACATATCTGGGCATAACTACTGTGAGGGGCACATATCTGGGCATAACTACTGTGAGGGGCACATATCTGGCCATAACTACTGTGAGGGGCACATACAGTATCTGGGCATAACTACAGCGCCCCCTGCTGGCGATTTCACAGGGGCAGTCACCATCCCTTCCTTATGTGATTATTCTTTTTTTCTCTATCACCACAGGGACCTTGTTCTGGATCCAGTGGACATCACGCCAACACCAGCGACAGCCTGGATGAGGTAGGACCAGATTTTATTAGGACTGGGTGAGTGTAGCCATGCAGTGGGCTTAGGGCTCTTTAACACGAGCGGATCCTTTGCGGGTAATCCGCTACGTGAAAGAGAGCCAAGCCCCGTTCCGGACAGCAGAGACACGGAGCAAAATCACTTTGGCAACTTTATCTCACTGTGATTGTGTAGTAAAAAGATCACAGGGAGGCAAAGAGCATTATCAATCATGTTAGTGCTGCGTGTCTCTGCTGTCCGGAACAGGGCTTGGCACTCTTTCACTCAGCAGATTACCCAAACGTCTCCACTTGTGTGAAAGAGCCCTTAGTGTAAAGAAAATCTAACACCTCTTTGTAAAAATAGGGGGTGTGGGGGCATTCCAAAGTTTGCACTGGGGCCCATAACATTCTAGTTACGCCGCTGAATATACAGTATAATCTATACACCATGCAGTACACCATACAGTATAAAACCTACACTGTGGGGTTATTGTGTATATTGTACGGCATGGTGTATGGATTATACTGTGTACAGCATGGTGTATGAACTATACTGTATATTGTATGGGATGGGGTATGGATTTTATAATGCATTCTGTACTGTATGGTGTAGGGGTAAGGGTCCATTCACACGTCAGCAATTCTGTTCTGCATTTTGCAGAACGGAATTGCAAACCCATTCATTTCTATGGGGACACACTATGTCCTGCCCGCATCCACAATTACGTTCCTGAAAAAATTGCAATTGCGGACAAGAAAAGGCATTTTCTATATAGTGTCGGCGATGTGCGGTCCGCAAAATGCGGAACGCACATTGCCAGTGTCAGTGTTTTGTGCGGATCTGCAAAACACATATGGAGATCCGGGAGGGGGGGGGGCCCATAATTTTTTTTTGCTATATGGCCCAGTCATTTCTAGCTACGCCCCTGCGCATCAGCTATGCAATTTTTAATCCCCAGAACATGTACTGCTACCATCCAAGCATTCAGCGCCAAGCACTCTAGAACCAAACGTTGCAACAACTGTACCACTTGAGGCAACGACGCCAACAATGAATTGATCGCCTAAGTCCACACACAGGATATCGCAATGGAAACGTACTTTACAGTTATGATAATTTTCGCCCCATAGAAAAACTGCCACCAGGATGGGGAAAAGCTTGAGCAAAGCTAAATTGCGCACCCAACCCCATGAAAACCACTTCTCCAGCTATTTTTCCATGCACCACTGCCCACCACAATAAACCCCAAACCAAATCCCCCCTGCCACATCCGATAACAATTTAAAATCAAAACAATTCACTGCCTCGCTCAGAAATAGCGACCGCCCATTATAGTTGGCCAAAAAGGAACCCCAAACTCTCTTTCCTGATGAAGACATGGGAATACCACCTCAGCAAGTCTCTGATGACGAAACACAGGTGCCAACTGCTGCGTCTTTCTGCAGTGTGCAGACTGAACAGGAGGTCAGGGAGGAAGACTGGGTGGAAGACGATGCAAGGGACGATGAGGTCCTAGACCCCACATGGAATGAAGCTCGTGCCACTGACTTTCAGAGTTCGGAGGAAGAGGCAGTGGTGAGACCGAGCCAACAGCGTAGCAAAAGAGGGAGCAGGGTGCAAAAGCAGAGCAGCAGTTGCCAAAACAGTTCGCCTGCTACTGGCCACCGTCACCAGGGACCGAGCACACCAAAGGCAGCTTTAAGGTGTTCCCTGGCATGGCACTTCTTCACACAATGTGCTGACGACAAGACCCGAGTGGTTTGCACGCTGTGCCATCAGAGCCTGAAGCGAGGCATTAACGTTCTAAACCTTAGCACAACCTGCATGACCAGGCATCTACATGCGAGACTTGGGCTGCAGTGGAGTAAGCACCTTCAGAACCAAGAAAGGGCTCAGGCCCCTCCTGCTCCCTCTTCTGCTGCTGCCTCGGCCTCTTCCTCCGCCTCTGGAGGAACGTTGGCACCTGCCCCCCAGAAAACAAAGGATGTTCCACCAACAACACCACCTCCGTCACCTAGCATCTCCACCATGTCACACGGAAGCGTTCAGCTCCATCTCACAAACCTTGGAGAGAAAGCGTAAATTCCCACCTTGCCACCCTCGATCCCTGGCCCTGAATCTAGAAAAAAAAAAAATAATCTAGAATATTCACAATTACGAAAATATAGCACTATATTTTAGATATTCTCAAATTTTCGACGTGCCAATATTCGCGATAAAAATTTGTGATTAGAATATTTGCGATCAACACTAGTGGCCATCGACAATCGCCATGAACAAAACTCTGCCAATCGGTATTATCCGACAAGCAAAGTTTAATTTCCCTAAAAGTGACTGCATATCGCGTAATTGAATGTTATTAACCACTTCAGCCCCCCTAGTTTAAACCCTCTTAATGACCAGACCACTTTTTGCAATTCTGCACTACATTAATTTCACCGTTTATTGCTCGGTCATACAACTTACCACCCAAATGAATTTTACCTATTTTTCTTCTCACTAATAGAACTTTCATTTGGTGGTATTTCATTGCTGCTGACATTTTTTAATTTTTTGATATTAATCGAAATTTACCAAAATTTTTGCAAAAAAACAAAATTTTTCACTTTCGGTTGTAATTTTTTTTAAATAAAACTACATTTTTATATAAATTTTTCTCTAAACTTATTGTTCTACATGTCTTTGATAAAATAAAAATCCAATAAGTGTATATTTATTGGTTTGGGTAAAAGTTATAGCGTTTACAAACTATGTTGCAAAAATATGAATTTCCGCATTTTGAAGCAGCTCTGACTTTCTGAGCACCTGTCATGTTTCCTGAGGTTCCACAATGCCCATACAGTAGAAACGCCCCACAAATGACCCCATTTCAGAAAGTAGACACCCTAAGGTATTCGCTGATGGGCATAGTGAGTTCATGTAAGCTTTTATTTTTGTCACAAGTTAGCGGAAAATGATTTTTTATTTTTCTTTATTTTTCTTACAAAGTCTCATATTCCACTAACTTGTGACAAAAAATTGAATTTTACATGAACTCACCATACCCCTCACGGAATACCTTGGGTGTCTTCTTCCCAAAATGGGGTCACTTGTGGGGTATTTATACTGCCCAGGCATTTTAGTGGCCCTAAAGCGTGAGAAGTAGTTTGGAATCCAAAAATGCCCTGTGAAATCCTCCTCTGCGCATCTTGGCTGCAAAAAAGTGTCACACATGTGGTATCGCTGTACTCAGGAAAAGTAGGGCAATGTGTTTTGGGGTGTCTTTTTACATATACCCATGCTGGGTGAGAGAAATATCTCTGTCAAATGACATCTTTGTATAAAAAAAAATGGTAAAAGTTGTCTTTTAGAGAGATATTTCTCTCACCCAGCATGGGTATATGTAAAAAGACACCCCAAAACACATTGCGCTACTTCTCCTGATTATGGCGATACCACATGTGTGACACTTTTTTGCAGCCTAGATGCACAAAGGGGCCCAAATTCCAATAAGTACCTTTTAGGCATTTGGATTCCAGACCCACAGTCTTCTCTGGTGCCAACGGGACTCCAAAACGCGTGAACGTTTCCAGTGTATGTAACAATAAGGAACAAACTGTTGAACCTGGCGACCCAATGCAAAGGAAGTAATCCAAGTAATGGATAATAGAAGTCCAACCTCCCGTGTCCGCGACAGCCCATTCCAGGACAGCGAGCACCCCATCAGGAGACACCGGTTCACAAAAAAATTCCCCTCCCAAAAACAACCCAACAAATGTAAACTGTCCGGCAGTAACCGAAAAGCTGCTTTGATATCCGTTTTTTCCAACAATGACCCGTTACCAAATTTTTTAACCCACCCCACTGCCGCATCAAATGATGTATACACCACCGAACACAGTTCGGGGTCTATCCCATCATTGACCAACAAACCTTTAGGATATTACAAGTGATGAATGAGCTGAAATTTATTCGGCTCCTTCTTGGGCACTACTCCCAGCAGCGACAGACGCAAATCTAACACCAGAGGTTCTGAAAACGGTCCTGCCATCCGACCCAGCCGCACCTCGCTATAACAAAACGCCTCTACCGGAACAAAGGGGATGCGAAAACCGAACGGAACCAATCCCGTAACAAACACACCATCTCCCTATCCGGGTACCTACTTAGTAACTGTGCCATCTCTGCCAGTTGCACTGGCATCACCCCTTTTTGAAGCGGCGATCCCCCTTTAATTCTGATTCCCTCTGAAACATCTATTAGCCCCATGTGCTCCCCCACAGAAAGTGCATTTGTGCTTGAATTTGCACTTGTACACCCTCCTTCATTAAACAAAAAGCACAGTCCCTTGGCCGAAGCTGTAGTAAATATGGACTGGCCAGATCCTCCTGCTTCCCTCCGAAAGGACTGGGCTGTTCTAACCAGCGCCGTGACTTTAACCGCTTGCCGCCACGCTAACGCCGAAAGGCGTCATCGCGGCGGCTCTCCCTGGTCACACTAACGCCAATAGGCGTCATCTCGCGAGACGCGAGATTTCCTGTGAACGCGCGCGCTCACAGGAACGGAAGGTAAGCGAGTGGATCTCCAGCCTGCCAGCGGCGATCGCTCGCTGGCAGGCTGGAGATGTGATTTTTTTAACCCCTAACAGGTATATTAGACGCTGTTTTGATAACAGCGTCTAATATACCTGCTACCTGCTCCTCTGGTGGTCCCTTTTGTTTGGATCGACCACCAGAGGACACAGGTAGGTCAGTAAAGTAGCACCAAACACCACTACACTACACTACACCCCCCCTGTCACTTATTAACCCTTTATGAACCACTGATCACCCCATATAGACTCCCTGATCACCCCCCTGTCATTGATCACCCCCCTGTCATTGATCACCCCCCTGTAAGGCTCCATTCAGAGGTCCGTATGATTTTTACGGATCCACGGATACATGGATCGGATCCGCAAAACGCATATGGACGTCTGAATGGAGCCTTACAGAGGGTGATCAATGACAATGGGGTGATCACGCATATAGACTTCCTGATCACTTCCCTGTCATTGATCACCCCCCTGTGAGGCTCCATTCAGACGTCTGTATGATTTTTACGGATCCACTGATACATGGATCGGATCCGCAAAACACATGCGGACGTCTGAATGGAGCCTTACAGGGGGGTGATCAATGACAGAGGAGTGATCACCCATATAGACTCCCTGATCACCTCCGTCATTGATCACCCCCCTGTAAGGCTCCATTCAGACGTCCGTATGATTTTTACGGATCCACGGATACATGGATCGGATCCGCAAAACGCATACGGACGTCTGAATGGAGACTTACAGGGGGGTGATCAATGACAATGGGGTGATCACGCATATAGACTTCCTGATCACTTCCCTGTCATTGATCACCCCCTTGTCATTGATCACCCCCCTGTAAGGCTCCATTCAGACGTCCGTATGATTTTTACGGATCCACTGATACATGGATCGGATCCGCAAAACACATGCGGACGTCTGAATGGAGCCTTACAGGGGGGTGATCAATGACAGAGGAGTGATCACCCATATAGACTCCCTGATCACCTCCGTCATTGATCACCCCCCTGTAAGGCTCCATTCAGACGTCCGTATGATTTTCACGGATACATGGATCGGATCCGCAAAACACATACGGACGTCTGAATGGAGCCTTACAGGGGGGTGATCAATGACTGGGGGGTGATCACCCATATAGACTTCCTGATCACCCCCTGTCATTGATCACCCCCCTGTCATTGATCACCCCCCTGTAAGGCTCCATTCAGATGTCCGTATGATTTTTACGGATACATGGATCGGATCCGCAAAACACATACGGACGTCTGAATGGAGCCTTACAGGGGGGTGATCACCCCATATACACTCCCTGATCACCCCCCTGTCATTGATCACCCCCCTGTCATTGATCACCCCCCTGTAAGGCTCCATTCAGACGTCTGCATGTGTTTTACGGATCCACGCATCTATGGATCGGATCCGCAAAACGCATACGGACGTCTGAATGGAGCCTTACAGGGGGGTGATCAGTGACAGGTGGGTGATCACCTCATATACACTCCCTGATCACCCCCTGTCATTGATCACCCCCCTGTCATTGATCACCCCCCTGTAAGGCTCCATTCAGACGCCCATATGTGTTTTACGGATCCACGCATCGGATCCGCAAAACGCATACGGACGTCTGAATGGAGCCTGACAGGGGGGTGATCACCCCATATACACTCCCTGATCAACCCCCTGTCATTGATCACCCCCATGTAAGGCTCCATTCAGACGTCCGTATGTGTTTTGCGGTTCCGATCCATGTATCCGTGGATCCGTAAAAAACATATAGACGTCTGAATGGAGCCTTTCAGAGGGGTGGTCAATGACAGAGGGGTGGTCAATGACAGAGGGGTGATCAGTGACAGGGGGGTGATCACCCCATATACACTCCCTGATCACCCCCCTGTCATTGATCGCCCCCCTGTCATTGATCACCCCCTGTAAGGCTCCATTCAGAATTTTTTTTGGCCCAAGTTAGCGGAAATATTTTTTATTTTATTTTTTCTTACAAAGTCTCATATTCCACTAACTTGTGTCAAAAAATAAAATCTCACATGAACTTGCCATACCCCTCACGGAATCCAAATGCGTAACATTTTTTAGACATTTATATTCCAGACTTCTTCTCACGCTTTAGGGCCCCTAAAAAGCCAGGGCAGTATAAATACCCCACATGTGACCCCATTTCGGAAAGAAGACACCCCAAGGTATTCCGTGAGGGTCATATTGAGTCCATGAAAGATTTACATTTTTGTCCCAAGTTAGCGGAAAGGGAGACTTTGTGAGAAAAAAAGAAACAAAAAAAAAATTTCCGCTAACTTGTGCCCAAAAAAAAAAAATTCTATGAACTCGCCATGCCCCTCATTGAATACCTTGGGGTGTCTTCTTTCCAAAATGGGGTCACATGTGCGGTATTTATACTTCCCTGGAATTTTAGGGGCCCGAAACCGTGAGAAGAAGTCTGGGATCCAAACGTCTAAAAATGCCCCCCTAAAAGGAATTTGGGCCCCTTTGCGCATCTAGGCTGCAAAAAAGTGTCACACATCTGGTATCGCCGTACTCAGGAGAAGTTGGGCAATGTGTTTTGGGGTGTCATTTTACATATACCCATGCTGGGTGAGATAAATATCTTGGTCAAATGCCAACTTTGTATAAAAAAATGGGAAAAGTTGTCTTTTGCAGAGATATTTCTCTCACCCAGCAAGGGTATATGTAAAATGACACCCCAAAACACATTCCCCAACTTCTCCTGAGTACGGCGATACCAGATGTGTGTCACTTTTTTGCCGCCTAGGTGGGCAAAGGGGCACACATTCCAAAGAGCACCTTTAGGATTTCACCGGCCATTTTTTACAGATTTTGATTTCAAACTACTTCGCACACATTAGGGCCCCTAAATTGCCAGGGCAGTATAACTACCCCACAAGTGACCCCATTTTGGAAAGAAGACACCCCAAGGTATTCCGTGAGGGGCATGGCGAGTTCCTAGAATTTTTTATTTTTTGTCACAAGTTAGCGGAAAATTATGATTTTTATTTTTATATTTTTTTTTCTTACAAAGTCTCAGATTCCACTAACTTGTGACAAAAAATAAAAAATTCCAGGAACTCGCCATGCCCCTCACGGAATACCTTGGGGTGTCTTCTTTCCAAAATGGGGTCACTTGTGGCGTAGTTATACTGCCCTGGCAATTTAGGGGCCCTAATGTGTGCGAAGTAGTTTGAAATCAAAATCTGTAAAAAATGGCCGGTGAAATCCTAAAGGTGCTCTTTGGAATGTGTGCCCCTTTGCCCACCTAGGCTGCAAAAAAGTGTCACACATCTGGTATCGCCGTACTCAGGAGAAGTTGGGCAATGTGTTTTGGGGTGTCATTTTACATATACCCATGCTGGGTGATATAAATATCTTGGTCAAATGCCAACTTTGTATAAAAAAATGGGAAAAGTTGTCTTTTGCCAAGATATTTCTCTCACCCAGCATGGGTATATGTAAAATGACACCCCAAAACACATTCCCGAACTTCTCCCGAGTATGGCGATACCAGATGTGTGTCACTTTTTTGCCGCCTAGGTGGGCAAAGGGGCACACATTCCAAAGAGCACCTTTCGGATTTCACAGGCCATTTTTTACACATTTTGATTTCAAACTACTAACCACACATTAGGGCCCCTAGAATGCCAGGGAAGTATAACTACCCCACAAGTGACCCCATTTTGGAAAGAAGACACCCCAAGGTATTTCGTGATGGGCATAGTGAGTTCATGGAAGTTTTTATTTTTTGTCACAAGTTAGTGGAATATGAGACTTTGTAAGAAAAAAATAAATAAATAAATAAATCATCATTTTCCGCTAACTTGTGACAAAAAATAAAAAGTTCTATGAACTCACTATGCCCATCAGCGAATACCTTAGGGTGTCTACTTTCCGAAATGGGGTCATTTGTGGGGTGTTTGTACTGTCTGGGCATTGTAGAACCTCAGGAAACATGACAGGTGCTCAGAAAGTCAGAGCTGCTTCAAAAAGCGGAAATTCACATTTTTGTACCATAGTTTGTAAACGCTATAACTTTTACCCAAACCATTTTTTTTTTACCCAAACATTTTTTTTTAATCAAAGACATGTAGAACAATAAATTTAGCGAAAAATTTATATATGGATGTCGTTTTTTTTGCAAAATTTTACAACTGAAAGTAAAAAATGTCATTTTTTTGCAAAAAAATCGTTAAATTTCGATTAATAACAAAAAAAGTAAAAATGTCAGCAGCAATGAAATACCACAAAATGAAAGCTCCATTAGTGAGAAGGAAAGGAGGTAAAATTAATTTGAGTGGTAAGTTGCATGACCGAGCAATAAACCGCTAAAGTTGTGGAGTGCCGATTTGTAAAAAAGGGCCTGATCACTAGGGGGGTATAAACCTGTGGTCCTTAAGTGGTTAAACCATAATGCGATATCCTTGTGGTCCCAACGAATGTTGGGACGCACAGCCTTCCACTGGCAAAATTGTTCGTCATACCTTATGTAACGGCACCGTTTCAGCAGACAAGGGGTTAAAATCCGTTTAGGCGATATGCCCCTTTTCTGAGCGACAGGCACAGCTACTGCAGAACACCAACCTCCTGAACTGGATACAAAATAGCACTCCAAACTGGAACCTCGCAAATAGCTGTCAGCAGACGAACAGGAAAAGCATTCAGTCAGCTTACACTCCTGGCAATCAGTCTCCAACAGCATACAGGGAATCCCCCCAATGACGAGACAAGGCTCCGTGATCAGGGTCAAGCAGTGGTCTGGCTGTACTTCAAGTACAGCCTCTTTTATTGATAAAAACCAAACATAGTACTGCCCACAGGGTTTTGAAATCCAACCAATCAGTAATTCACAACTAGTGTTGAGCGCGAATATTCGAATATCGAATTTTTTTCGCGAATATCGGCACTTCGCTAATTCGCGAATATTTCGAATATAGTGATATAAATTCGATATTTCGAATATTCGTTTTTTTTTTTTTTTTTTTAGTGTTATATTTTTTTCTTTCCCACTTCCCTAAAGTTGTGCTTACCTGTCCTTTGGATTCCTGGCTTCCTGGCTGCTCCAGCCAGTGCCCGTTGCCGCTTCTGCCGACTTCCATGCTCATGGAGCGTCCCCATCACCATGGGAACATCTCCATATACTAGAATGTACTGTCGGATTTGAGAATTACGTTGAAATCGCAATTCGATTTTTTCAAGTTATAATAATCGAATTTCGATTTTAACTTAGCACTGCTATATGCCATATTAGTTAGCCTAATATGGCATATAGCAGTGCTAAGTTAAAATCGAAATTCGATTATTATAACTTGAAAAAATCGAATTGCGATTTCAACGTAATTCTCAAATCCGACAGTACATTCTAGTATATGGAGTCGTTCCCATGGTGATGGGGACGCTCCATAACTAAGCATGGAATATGGCTTCAATGGCTTGGTAGAATTAGCGAATTGACGAATATATTCGTTATATTCCACAAAACGAATATAACGAATGTATTCGTCATATTCCACAAAACGAAGATAACGAATGTATTCGTCATATATCACAAAACGAAGATAACGAAGTATTCTGCATCTTCATTTTAGCTACCTATTCATCAATTTCGCTAATTCTAGCAATGATATAGGAAAGTTGACTATAGAGACAGCTAAGTTTAATTCGCTATGCGATTATATGACTGCTTTTTTTATAAATAGTATAATTATAATAATTATCAGGTATTATAATTATTCTATTTATTTAAAAAAAAAAGCAGTAATATAATCGCATAGCGAATTAAACTTAGCTGTCTCTATAGTCAACTTTCCTATATCATTGCTAGAATTAGCGAAGTTGATGAATAGGTAGCTAAAACGAAGATGCAGAATACTTCGTTATCTTCGTTTTGTGGAATATGACGAATACATTCGTTATATTCGTTTTGTGGAATATAACGAATATATTCGTCAATTCGCTAATTCTACCAAGCCATTGAAGCCAACCATATAGTAAACCAGGTCCAAGTTGGAATCGCAATTCGATTATGTCAAGTTATAATAATCGAATTTCGATTTTAACTTAGCACTGCTATATGCCATATTAGGCTAACTAATATGGCATATAGCAGTGCTAAGTTAAAATCGAAATTCGATTATTATAACTTGAAAAAATCGAATTGCGATTTCAACGTAATTCTCAAATCCGACAGTACATTCTAGTATATGGAGATGTTCCCATGGCGATGGGGACGCTCCATGAGCATGGAAGTCGGCAGAAGCGGCAACGGGCACTGACTGGACAGCTAAGTTTAATTCGCTATGCGATTATATTACTGCTTTTTTTTTAAATAAATAAAATAATTATAATACCTGATAATTATTATAATTATACTATTTATAAAAAAAAGCAGTAATATAATCGCATAGCGAATTATACTTAGCTGTCTCTATAGTCAACTTTCCTATATCATTGCTAGAATTAGCGAAATTGATGAATAGGTAGCTAAAATGAAGATGCAGAATACTTCGTTATCTTCGTTTTGTGATATATGACGAATACATTCGTTATCTTCGTTTTGTGGAATATGACGAATACATTCGTTATATTCGTTTTGTGGAATATAACGAATATATTCGTCAATTCGCTAATTCTACCAAGCCATTGAAGCCATATTCCATGCTTATGGAGCGTCCCCATCACCATGGGAACGACTCCATATACTAGAATGTACTGGCGGATTTGAGAATTACGTTGAAATCGCAATTCGATTTTTTCAAGTTATAATAATCGAATTTCGATTTTAACTTAGCACTGCTATATGCCATATTAGTTAGCCTAATATGGCATATAGCAGTGCTAAGTTAAAATCGAAATTCGATTATTATAACTTGAAAAAATCGAATTGCAATTTCAATAGGAGAGTAGCCTTTAAGTTAAAATCGAAATTCGATTATTTAAATCGCATATTAATCGCGATAACAAGAATAATGACGAATATTCGATTTCGACGAATATAAAACGAATATTCTATCGAATATTCGCGAATTTCGTCGAAATCGAATATGGCACCTGCCGCTCATCACTATTCACAACACACACAATGTAAATACAGCAACCAATCGTTCCCGCCCCCTAGAGGAACAGAAGGGAGACTGCGACACAGAACAGATACAACATATCCCCACAATGCATCATGGTTTCCTCCTCTCTGCCTGGGAGACGACCGAAGACAATCCAATTATCTCTCAGGACAAAGGGGAGATCACCAATACACATGTGGAGACAACAGGACAGACATCACCATTTAAACACACAATGGGACAATGGGACAATAGAACCACACCCAGCATATTCCTCCCAAGCTGACAAGTTACACTTATTATAAGTTGTTATAACTTTGTGAGGTTACATTGTCCATACATATAACTTACATCAATTTAAACAGTATAACTTGGGGGACAAATCTATCCAAAATTCCGTGGAATAGGTTCAGGGGTTTAAAAGTTACTATGGGCCATAATCCCGAGGCAAGAGGCCTTTAAACAGCCCCCTCCAAAACCCAGTGGCGAGGTTGGTTTCGCCACACATCTCCCCCCCCCCAGGGAAGACTAACCAGATACCTGACCTCACGCCGGTCGGTACCTGAGTTAGTCTGGCAGGCCACCCACAACAAAATACTGGACCTGCTGAATTTCGTAGCCTGTCTCTGTCCAGTGAATCCACCAAGATTATATTGGTAGCTGGTACTCCCGGTCTCTGTGTTGCTCCCTGGCTTGGAGTGGAGGTTGCTTTGTGGGCAGGGATCAGCTGTACTCTGCCCTGGTGCCAGCGTTACCACGGAAGAAGCCTGGTTGGAGTCTGGTTGTTGGAGGGGGAAACTGACTGTCTCCCCTTTGGCTAAACAGCTCTGTTGCTGGGGGACAGGACCGACTGTCCCTACCCCCTGTGCTGTAAGTGCAGAGACCACGGTCCCATCTGCACAGTTGTGGGGCTTACTGTCTCCCCCTGGTGCGTTAAGCTGCCGCTGGGAAGAGGGGGTAACGTGCTCCTCTCCCATACATACTTCCAGCCGCTGGGGAGGGCGACCGACCGCCTCCGCTCCCAATACAGTGTCCTGCTGCTGGGGAAAGGAGACTGGGCTCTCTATTCCCTGTAGGACACTCTGCCGCTGGGGGACAGGACCGACTGTCTCTGCCCCCTGTAACTCCGTCTGCCGCTGGGGAATGGAGACTCTGCTTCCAATTCCCAAAAAATCATGCTGCTGCTGGGGAATGGAGACTAGGCTCCCAATTCCCAAAAAATCATGCTGCTGCTGGGGGGCAGGAACAACTACCTCTGCCCCCTGTAACTCAGCCTGCCGCTGGGGAGGGAGGCCGTTGCTCTCCTCTCCCTGCATTTCACACTGCCTTCCCGGCACATCACTCTTCTGCTGGGGGGCAGGAACAACTACCTCTGCCCCCTGTAACTCAGCCTGCCGCTGGGGAGGGAGGCCGCTGCTCTCCTCTCCCTGCACTTCACACTGCCTTCCCGGCATATCACTCTGCTGCTGGGGGGCAGGAACAACTACCTCTGCCCCCTGTAACTCAGCCTGCCGCTGGGGAGGGAGGCCGCTGCTCTCCCCTCCCTGCACTTCACACTGCCGCTGGGGAATGGAGACTGGGCTCCCACTGTCCCGCAACCGTAACTTCCGATGGAGGTCCACCCAACGTGGCAGCTGACCGTCACCTTCTGCCCGGTATAGTAGGGTCTTAGACACTAGACTCCTCACGAACTTCACGCATTTCTCAGCTGGATTGGGTCCGAAGAAGTTCAGCCGCAACCACATCATACGGTCAAATTCCTCCACAGAGTATCTGTACTCCACTGCTGGTTCCATCCTGGTGCTTTTAGGGTCGCTGTACTGAGACATGCGTTGCCCTTAAATTGTAGAATCCACAGAAATGGTGTCTCCTGTAGCTGTCCTTCTGGCTGTAGGAACGATCCCACTGCTGCCACCAATGTAACGGCACCGTTTCAGCAGACAAGGGGTTAAAATCCGTTAAGGCGATATGCCCCTTTTCTGAGCGTCAGGCACAGCTACTGCAGAACACCAACCTCCTGAACTGGATACAAAATAGCACTCCAAACTGGAACCTCGCAAATAGCTGTCAGCAGACGAACAGGAAAAGCATTCAGTCAGCTTACACTCCTGGCAATCAGTCTCCAACAGCATACAGGGAATCCCCCCAATGACGAGACAAGGCTCCGTGATCAGGGTCAAGCAGTGGTCTGGCTGTACTTCAAGTACAGCCTCTTTTATTGATAAAAACCAAACATAGTACTGCCCACAGGGTTTTGAAATCCAACCAATCAGTAATTCACAACACACACAATGTAAATACAGCAACCAATCGTTCCCGCCCCCTAGAGGAACAGAAGGGAGACTGCGACACAGAACAGATACAACATATCCCCACAATGCATCATGGTTTCCTCCTCTCTGCCTGGGAGACGACCGAAGACAATCCAATTATCTCTCAGGACAAAGGGGAGATCACCAATACACATGTGGAGACAACAGGACAGACATCACCATTTAAACACACAATGGGACAATGGGACAATAGAACCACACCCAGCATATTCCTCCCAAGCTGACAAGTTACACTTATTATAAGTTGTTATAACTTTGTGAGGTTACATTGTCCATACATATAACTTACATCAATTTAAACAGTATAACTTGGGGGACAAACCTATCCAAAATTCCCTGGAATAGGTTCAGGGGTTTAAAAGTTACTATGGGCCATAATCCCGAGGCAAGAGGCCTTTAAACAGCCCCCTCCAAAACCCAGTGGCGAGGTTGGTTTCGCCACACCTTACATCTTGTTTTAAATGTGCCCCTAACGGGTCCTCAAAGCACACAAACTTTCCCCCTTGCAGAGTCATCCATCGTAACTGGCTCTTCCTCAACTGAACTCCCAGCCTGTGTCTGTACTGACACGGAACCCACTCCCGACTGCCCGGCGCTCCACCCCCCATGACACCCCCAAACTGTGTAGGGACTATATCCGTTTCTAAACTTTGTAACGGGTTAAACCCAGACCCACTTATACCCCATGCAGGATGCAGCTATCTCCCACCAGGCCCCCAACTTTCTGCTAACAACGCCAAACCCCCCAATACGTTGACCAGCCCCCGACCTAAGTCCCCAGATGGTCCCTCAACTCCTCCACCTCCAACTGCACTAAGAAAAAATAGG
The DNA here is from genome assembly GCF_014858855.1 of Bufo gargarizans. Classification (NCBI taxonomy): domain Eukaryota; kingdom Metazoa; phylum Chordata; class Amphibia; order Anura; family Bufonidae; genus Bufo; species Bufo gargarizans. The sequence continues at coordinate 128,491,323 of NC_058085.1, forward strand.
AAAGGTCCCCAAGGTAACTCACCAGGCTGCCTGGGCACTGTGCTCCCACCAGCCGCAAGTAGTGATGTCTCGAACATAAAATTTTCCGTTAATTTCCGCAAATGTTCGCGAACGTGCGAACCGCAATAGACATCAATAGGAAGCCGAATTTGAAAACCCACAGGTACTCCTTGTGGCCACAATAGTGATGGAAAAGTTGTTTCAAGGGGACTAACACCTGGACTGTGGCATGCCGGAGGGGGATCCATGGCAAAACACCCATGGAAAATTACGTAGTTGGCGCAGAGTGTGGTAAGTTGAAATCGCAATGCGATTTATAGAACTTGAATTAATCGCATTGCGATTTCAACTTAGAGCTTCTGCCGACTTCCGTGCTCATGGAGCGTCCCCATCACCATGGGAACGGCTCCATGCTAGAACGTACTGTCGGATTTGAGAAAATTGTAATCGCAATGCGATTAATGCAGGTAATATTAATCGCATTGCGAATTCAACTTAGAGCTGCTGGGTTCCTAATGGTTGTATTGCTAGAATATAACGAAGATTGAGAATATAGTGCTATATTCGTTATATTCGTCAATTCTAGCAATACAACCATTAGGAACTTAGCTTGCATTCGCTAGCTTGAATTCGCAATGCGATTAATATAACCTGCATTATTCGCATTGCAATTACAACTTAGATCTGAGTTCCTAATTGTTGTATTGCTAGAATTGACAACGAATATAGCACTATATTCTCAATCTTCGTTATATTCTATCAATATAACCATTAGGAACCCAGCTCTAAGTTGTAATTGCAATGCGATTAATATAACCTGTATTAATCGCATTGCGATTACAATTTTGTGACACTGCAGCTTCAGAATTAATCTAAGATGGATGCTGTCCTTGCTTTTTGATAGGCGGTGGGAGGGTCTGGGAGGGAGGGTATGCTGATTGGCTGGAATGTGTCTGGTGACTGTGAGGTACAGGGTCGAAGTTTGCTCAATGATGACGTATAGGAGGCGGACCTAACATCGCATATGTTCGTCCGCAGCGGCGAACGCGAACAAGCTATGTTCGCCGGGAACTATTTGCCGGCGAATAGTTTGGGACATCTCTTGCCGCAAGTCCTGACTCCCGTCCAGTCGCCGTTCCCAAAACCCATCCATTCACAGATCCCGACTCTAGATGCGATGATCCACTGCCAGTGGAGGATGCAGCCCCCAGGGCCCACGGAAAAGACCTTGTGATGAATCCTGAAGCAGTGGGGCCTGTTTTCCTCTGCTGACCTCGTGCTGGCAATGGCACTGTCGAAGAGGGGGGGCCAGCGTCCTGCTAACCGTTCTGATGTCTCAGCCTGCCCCCCCCCCCCACCTACTGCTGCAGGGAGAGAGAACCCTATCCTCCTGCCTAAATCTGCGCTGGGCGGTCTCTGCTGTAACAGACAGGGAATCCGCCGAACCTGCTCCTTTTCCACAGAAATTACCAACAGGGGGAGGCTGATAGTGCTCTTCAGTCTGTCGGAGTACCGTCATGCACGTGGATTCTTCCCACGACAGGACAGGCGAGCGGAAGACTGACATTCAGCCACCCGACATGGAAGGTCCCTGGTGGGGCTCCTGACTCGGCGCCGGACTCTGGGGACATGGTCTGGACTGAGGCGCACCGGCGGCCGTGACCACCTTGGCTGGCGCTCCTCCTGCTGCAGGGGACTGTCACTCACCTCCCTATCACCTAACATGCCCTAAAGCTGGGACCGCAGCCATTCTGGACCCTGTGCCGCAACTCGCTCCCGCAGCTGGCTGATTAAACCTTCTACCTCGGCCATTTGAAAGGTGAGCTGCTCTAAGCTGCTTGCCTAAACTGTCACTTGCCTGCAGTAGTTTTTCTAAAATAGCTTCTTTTTTCCCCTTCTACAACTCAATTTAAAGGTCCCCCTTTTACCACACCCCCACCTTTAAACCCACCAATCCCTACCTAGCAATGCTTGCTGACGCCTCCCCTCATCATGCTGGCCTCTGCCCAAGCTGCGCCCTCTAGTCCAGCCACAATATACTGCCATTTCATTATGCCTTCTTTGCAAGTCTTTCAGTTGCTATTGTCTAACAAGCATTTTTTTCTGTCTAGCTGCTTTCTGCTTCTCCTTTTGAGGCCAAATTTCTACCTAAACCAACCATTGATCCCCTTCTTCCTTTTTCTTGTTGATCCAGTAGGAACTCCCTATCTGCAGCAATTGGTATCATGCAAAGAGCACTGGCATGAGCAATGTCAAAGACATCATCTGATCTGGAAACAAACTCAGACTCCTTGGATTGTTGTGTCACAGACTGCTGAAATCCTCAAAAAGACCTAGGCATAAAAAGCTAAAACATAACTTTTACTCTTTTGCCAGTAAAAGTGAAAACAATAATGTCATCAAAACGTACTCAACTCAAAAGCAGTGATAAATGGGTATAAAACCGTAGCAATCATGCAAATACCTTTTAAGCAGACCCTACCCGGTAACTTAATTGAAATGTAAGTATATCAGATAGTGTCTGCCCAGTTCCCGTCCCCGTGTCAAGACGGTGAAATGAAGTCAACGGGGCCTGTATTGCTGGAATAGATCTTCTGGGGATATAATACTAGCTAGTCTTACAAAAGATCCCTAAAGTTTGTTGGGATGGGGGCTAGACTTCCCTACCTAGCCAGAACACAAAGCACCCGCCCCCGACCCCGTCAGGAACCTTTCCCTTATAGGGGCCTAATCCTTATGGATATCCCTCTCTCTTAAGTCCCAACATGTCATGTTTCGTCTCACCTAGGGACTCCTCAGGGGATGTATACGAGTAGAGAATTAGCTAAAAGTGAAAACGACAATAAGGAATTTTGTCTATATAGACACCAATTGGATCTACCGGATGCTATGATAGGGACCCACTAACCGCTTTAAAGGATAAATGCCAGAAGCAGAGGAGATGACAGATGACTTGACAGCTCCTAAAGACGTACACCACAGGCACGAGACAGACAATGGTCTTTGCCTTAACAGGTGTGGGGAAGTGTTCCCCACCAAACCTTTGTCTCACTGCCTAAATAGTATAGCCAAGGAGGAGAGCACAGTATATCAAGCTCACCTCGCTTTTAAAGGCTCCCGCTAACAGCGCCCGATTGCTGATGCTCCTCCGTATGCGCACGCATTGGAACGCACGTGGAACCTCACGCCAACTGGGCGCGCATCGGTGAGCACAGAAAGGAGCTGTCGCATGACAATGGGGCAAACGGAAGTAACGGCTCGCGGAAATGCAGTTCAGGGCATGACTATCTGAAAATTTAAAGGACATGTTGATCAGTTATCCCCCTCTTGACAATTTAGAACAGACTATGACTTTGGCTGTTAGACTGGACCGACATATTAGGGAAAGACAATGAGAACAACAGATGTTTCCACAGGTGCAAATCGGTATGACCAGGAGGGATCAAAGATGTCAGTGGGGTGCTTGTTTTTATTGCGGAGAGTCTAATCACTGGCTACGACTATACCCTACAGATGGCCTTGCAGTTCGACTTGCGGTCTCTTCGTGGTGAACTTTGCTCATTCGGGATTCGCCGAACATATGAAGATGTCCACCTGCGCCATATTCTTTTGCATTGCGCTGAACTTTGATCCATGACATATCCATCATAGGACAGCCAATTGAGACATATCAGCACATGGACACACGCCCTACCCTATAAATAAACCCGATCTTGCCACCATTTTACCTTCAGTTATTTGCCAGTGTAGGGAGAGGTTGCTGTGTGGACAGACTGTTAGGGACACCAAACGCTAGCCACAAACGCTAGGGCCACAAAAATCCTTTTAAGGACTGGTATAGGTGTGCTATCGATAGGTGTGATATACTGAGGGGTGTGATATACTTATAATATACTTTCTAACATAGAGAGTATATTATAGTGCATTTGTATTGTGCAGCAGTAAAAAAAAATAATAAAAAAATATTATGATTCAGGCAGGGGTGTGATATACCTATACTATACTTTGTATATAGTGCATTTGTATTGTGCAGCAGTTACAGTTGCAAGAAAAAGTATGTGAACCCTTTGGAATGATATGGATTTCTACACAAATTGGTCATAAAATGTGATCTGATCTTCATCTAAGTCACAGCAATAGACAATCACAGTCTGCCTAAACTAAAAACACACAAAGAATTAAATGTTACTATGTTTTTATTGAACACACCATGCAAAGATTCACAGTGCAGGTGGAAAAAGTATGTGAACCCTTGGATTTAATAACTGGTTGAACCTCCTTTGGCAGCAATAACTTCAACCAAACGTTTCCAGTATTTGCAGATCAGACGTGCACAACGGTCAGGAGTAATTCTTGACTATTGCTCTTTACAGAACTGTTTCAGTTCAACAATATTCTTGGGATGTCTGGTGTGAATCGCTTTCTTGAGGTCATGCCACAGCATCTCAATTGGGTTGAGGTCAGGACTCTGACTGGGCCACTCCAGAAGGCGTATTTTCTTCTGTTTAAGCCATTCTGTGCTTTGGGTCGTTGTCCTGTTGCAACACCCATCTTCTGTTGAGCTTCAGCTGGTGGACAGATGGCCTTAAGTTCTCCTGTAAAATGTCTTGATAAACTTGGGAATTCATTTTTCCTTCGATGATAGCAATCCGTCCAGGCCCTGACGCAGCAAAGCAGCCCCAAACCATGATGCCCCCACCACCATACTTCACAATTGGGATGAGGTTTTGATGTGGGTGTGCTGTGCCTCTTTTTCTCCACACATAGTATTGTGTGTTTCTTCCAAACTCAACTTTGGTTTCATCTGTCCACAGAACATTTTGCCAGTACTGCTGTGGAACATCCAGGTGCTCTCGTGCAAACTGTAAACGTGCAGCAATGTTTTTTTTTGCATTGGCTTCCTCTATGGTATGCTCCCATTAAATCCATTCTTTAGTGTTTTACGTATCGTAGATTCGCTAACAGGGATGTTAGCATATGCCAAAGACTTTTGTAAGCCTTTAGCTGACACTCTAGGATTCTTCTTCACCTCATCGAGCAGTCTGCGCTGTGCTCTTGCAGTCATCTTTACAGGGTGGCCACTCCTAGGGAGAGTAGCAGCAGTGCTGAACTTTCTCCATTTATAGACAATTTGTCTTACCGTGGACTGATGAACAGCAAGGCTTTTGGAGATACTTTTATAACCCTTTCCAGCTTTATGCAAGTCAACAATTCTTAATCATAGGTCTTCCGAGAGCTCTTTTGTGCGAGGTATCATTCACATCAGGCAATGCTTCTTGTGAAAAGCAAATCCAGAACTGGTGTGTGTTTTTTTATAGGGCAGGGCAGCTGTAACCAACACCTCCAATCTCATCTCATTGATTGGACTCCAGTTGGCTGACACCTCACTCCAATTAACTCTTGGAGATGTCATTAGTCTAGGGGTTCACATACTTTTTTCCACCTGCACTGTGAATGTTTACACAGTGAGCTCAATAAGAACATGGTAACATTTAATTTTTTGTGTGTTATTAGTTTAAGCAGACTGTGACTGTCTATTGTTGTGACTTAGATGAAGATCAGATCACATTTTATGATCAATTTGTGCAGAAATCCATAAAATTTAAAAGGGTTCACATACTTTTTCTTGCAACTGTATGTGCAGTTCTGCTGCGATACCGCAGCTATACAGAGGGACAAACGCTATTGGAACAACTAATTGCAACTGGTGTGATATGCCAGTTGCCCCCCAAAAAACAGATTGAGGCATGGGTGTGATATACCTATAATATACTTTCTATATAGTGTATTTGTATTGTGCAGCAGTTGTGTGCGGTTCTGCAGCGATACCGCAGCTATACAGAGGGAAAAACGCTATTGGAACAACTAATTGCAACTGGTGTATATACCAGTTGCCCCCCAAAAAAATTTGAGACAGGGATGCGATATACCTATAATATACTTTCTATATAGTGCATTTGTATTGTGCAGTTCTGCTGCGATATCACAGCCATACAGAGGGACAAGAGCTATTGGAACAACAAATTGCAACTGGTGTGATATACCTCTTGCCCCCCCAAAAACTCATTAAGGGTTTTGATATACCTGCTTCCAGTAAATAATCATTAAGGGGTTCTATATACCTGCTTCTACAAATGCTGTTCTTCTTTAGGTACTTTTGAAAATGACAGGCAGAGGAAGAGGCAGGCCATGCCGCAGGGGTGGTAGCGGTCGGGTAGGTGCAGCAGGCTGGAGCCTAAGTGTGAAGTTGGAGAAGGTGCGTGCGATTACGTCAAAGGACGCACCAGACTTGGTTGAGTGGCTCACTCAGCCTTCCACTTCTGCACCCTCCTCACTCTCTGCTGTGTGCATCCCCAAAGACATCACCACCTCACCACCACCTTAGCCCCTCCACTCGAGTCAGAGGAATTATTTTCCCATCCATTACCAAACCTTACTGATGCGCAGCCTCTTTTGGCATCGGAAGAGGAGGTAGGAATGGCTGCCACCCAGCGGTCTGACGACAGTACCCAGATCAGCCCAAGGAGGGTGGTCCCCGCTGTTGCTGCCTACTCAGAGATCTCTAATGTCAGTGGTGGTGAAGGTGACGATGATGATGTGTCGATAGACATCATGTGGGTGCCCACAAAAGAGGAAGAGGAGGGGAGTTCAGAGAGAGATGGAGCAGCAGATTGAGAGAGGAAAAGAAAGAGAAGCAGAACTCGCAGTGCCATCCACCATCCACGGTCACATCTGGCGCTCCCAGGACGCCGGCACATGGCTCAGCAGTCTGGGCTTTTTTTTAATGTGTCCACTGCTGACAATAGTGTTGCCTTCTGCAGCCTGTGCTGTCAATGCATGTCGCAGTAACCCAAACACTCACTTAGGGGTGACTGCCTTAAGAAGGCACCTGGCCTCCCATCATCGAGCCCAGTGGGAGAAATACCATCAGAACCCACAATGCCACACTCCTGGAGCTCCACATCCTGCCTCTTTTCCGTCTCCTTCCATTTGTCCTCCACCTTCCACCGTGCCGTTATCGCATTCATCTGGCAAAAGGCAGGCTTCTGTGGCCCAAATATTCGAACTTAAAAAGCTGATGACGCTGGATAACCCTCTTGCCCAACGGATGACCGCCGGCTTGTTGGAACTGCTAGCCCGCCAACTACTTCCATATAAACTGGTGGACTCGGAGGCCTTTAGAAAATTTGTGGCCATTGGCACACCGCAATGGAAGGTCCCCAGAAGGAAATATTTCTCCCAGAAGGGCCTCTCAGAGCTATATGGCCATGTTCAGCGGCAAGTGAATGTATCTCTGGCACACAGTGTCTGTGCCAAGATACATCTGACCACAGACATGTGGTCTAGCAAACATGGGCAGGTAAGGTACATAACTTTTACCTCCCACTGGGTGCACCTTCTGACGGCTGTCAAGCATGCAACCCATGGTACTCATGTGGATTTGGTGTTACCACCACGGATTGCATGCAGGCTTGCCTCTTCTCCTCCTCCATCCTCCATCTCCTCCTCGGCTGACACCATCTTTTCCACTGCTACCGCCTCTTCCGCTGCACCCCCCCAGCTCCCCAGAACCTATTTGACGTGCCAGGTGAGATGTTGCCATGCTGTGCTGCGGCTGTTGTGCCTGGAAGCCAAGAACCACACTGGTTCTGCACTCCTTTCAGCTCTGCGGTCACAGGCCGATCAGAGGCTAACCCTGCTCAATTTGACAGTTGGTAAAGTGGTGTGCGACAACTGTGCCTATCTGCTGAGCACCCTGAAACAGGGCAAAATGACACATGTGCCATGCATGACACACGTCCTCAACGTAGTCGTGCAGCGATTTGTTGCCAAATACCCCGGGGTCCAGGATGTCTTGCGGCAGGCCAGGAAAATCTCTGGCCATTTTAGTAGATCTTACACGGCCATGGCTCGCCTTGCTGACTGTAGAGGGAAGTTAGGTGGGTGTATGTATAGATATAAATATGTATATCCAAAAGATGGAAGGGCAGCACTCCTCACTTCAAGTGATGCAAATGATTCAGGTGCCAGCGTTTTCCCCTGGGTCCTGGGGTCCAAACACAATCCAAATAAATGTAACGCAGCACTCCTTAGATAAAAAGTGAAAAAATACAACATTTATTCAACACGTGTTGATACAGGCAACGTTTCAGCTCTCTCAAAGAGCCATTATCAAGCCAAGTGAAACACATAATAAAGGGACTGTGCATATATAAAAACATTTCAGGAAGTAATCAGTAGAGTTGAGCGAACCCGAACTTTAGGTTTTTCGGCACCCGGACATTTACATAAAAGTTTGGGTTCAGTGTTCGGCGATTTTTATGGCGCTTTTTAAAAGGCTGCAAAGCAGCCAATCAACAAGTGTCATACTACTTGCCCCAAAAGGCCATCACAGCCATGCCTACTATTGGCATGGCTCTGATTGGCCAACTGCAGCATGTGACCCAGCCTCTATTTAAGCTGGAGTCACTTAGTGCCGCCCGTCACTCTGCTCGGATTAGTGTAGGGAGAGGCTGCAGTTGCTGTGAGGGAGAGATCAGGGAGCGATCTTATCAAGAACTGGTTTATGTACTCAGCAATCTACAGAAAAAAAGTGTTTTGTGGGTGCAGTGCACAATCTTATTAAGCCTGCCCTGAGCCAACTACTGCTAAAAACTAACTTTTTTTTCTTCATTTCATCAATATCAATATCTGATTGTCAGCCATTTTATGCAACGATAGTGCACCAGCATAGGCTATCTGCAAGTCCAGAAATACAGCTTTGGCATACTGGGGTGAAAAAACCCTCTAATATACTGCACATCTGGGATTACACTTGCATAAGTGACTGTCACATTTAGGCCATAAATGCGGCTTTGGCATACTGGGGTGAAAAAAGCCTCATATACTGCACATCTAGGATTTGACGTGCATAAGTGACTGTCATATTTAGGCCATAAATATGGCTTTTTGGTTACTGGGGTGGAAAAAGCCTCCGATATACTGCACATCTGGGATAATACGAGCATAAGTGAGTGTTACATTTAGGCCACAAATACCGCTGTCATATAGAGTTAAAAAAATAAAATAAATAGGGGGGCGGAGCTAGCTGCAGAGCCGACCAGAAGTAGCATGTAGGAGCTCTGCAGAAAGAATTGATATAAACCGATATAACTCGGCAAATTAAGGCTTAGCTACGCCTGAAACAACAGATCCTTACTCAGATCATCGCCCGGATCAAGGAGATATAATCTTTTCCTATATCTGAGGCGGCGGGGAGTTGCGGCCTACAAGAACTTCGTGAGCACCGGACTTTATTGGTGCGCTCACCCGGGCCACAGAAGCCGTGCCCCGCGGCTTTTTCACCACCTGCCGCTGGATTTAATAGAGGCCCTCAGCGGACGTGAGGTCTGCCTTAGGTGTGAGGCCACAGTATCTGGGACCCGCCGGATAGGCGGTGAATCTGCAGCGTCGCTTGAAGCCGATCAGATAGAGCTTTGAACCGGAGAAAGTAGATCCGGCCGTTTTGAAATTAGAAAACCACCGAAGACCACCCAGGACATCCCTGCCCGAGCGATCATAGATGTGGTGAGTGCCCTGAGCTGTCCTTACCAAGTGGCAGTAAAATATAGAACCTTGGCAGCTATACTCCCTGCCACATGAGATCGGCATTGTTACTTTGCAGGACCTGGCAGCCGAATCACTAAACGGATCAATCCGCCGGCTCTGAGAGGAGCGAAATTTGAACTGTCTGTTGTGCTAGCATTAAGTACAGAGCTCGGCTACAGCCAGAAAAGCTGCTAAAGCTACCAACTGGAGACACACTCCTGTTGTTAATGTTACAAGCTGCATTGCAAGGAAGATTACATCATTGAACTTTAAATATAAGGATATCTTCTAGGTGAAATCGGCAGATTTAAAGAGACGGTATCCTAAAATTACAACAGTAATCCCCCACATTCATAAAATGTTTTAAAAGTCTGAACCTGGCAGGAGAAGGGGCGGAGCTTACGCCGGATGAAGATGGTCGCATAGCTCCGTGATATGTGAAGAGACTCGTCCCTAACGCCAGCTATAATTAGCCTACATTAGCGGAGATGGTGAAGATCGGGAACGCTAAGCATGCTGACACCCCAGCTCCCTCCAAAACTCAGATTGCTGGAGGAGAAATGGAGAAATTCTTAAAGAAAGCTGCCGCAACGATGGCTGCCAGGGAGCCTAAGATGGCGCCGACTCCACAGGCCAAAGCTCCGAAGCGCGCTCCTGCACAGTCAGAGGGTGAAAGCGACTCAGATGAAGCACAGGCCGGCTCTGACCTTCCGGTTACAAGAAAATACCTGGACCGTGCTTTGAACAGGATTATGGAGCCGATCCTCTCAGAATTGTCTGCCTGCAGAAACGAGGTGAGACATATTGGCGACCGTGTGGAGAAACTTGAGCAGCACCAAGCAGAGATAATAAATCACCAGACTGCGGTAACGGACTCTTTTCGCCGCTGTGCCCTATACTTAAACGACCTCCACTGCTCGTTAGAAGATCAAGAAAACAGGGGGCGCCGAAATAACCTGAGATTCCGTGGAGTGCCAGAATCAGTCTCAACAGGAGACATTTCAGCGTCCATCATGGATATCTGCGGATCACTCCTGGGCCCTAACTTCTCCCAAGAAGTAATTATAGAACGGGCGCACAGAGCCCTCAGGCCCAAACCTAAGCCAGCCGAACCTCCTAGGGACATAATATGTAGGTTCCTGAATTTTCAAGTGAAAACCGCCGTTCTGGAAGCCGCACGTGATCACCCTGACTTGATATACAAGGATTCCAAGATTGACATATTCCAGAACTTAGCCCCTTCAACGCTGAAGAAGCGCAGATCCCTTAAACCTCTGACAGATTGGTTGCGCTCCAAAAAGGTTTTATACCGTTGGTCCTACCCGTTTGGCATATCCTTCACATACGCGGGCAAGAGAGTAAACATCTCGTCATATACAGACCTCACTTCTGCCTTTGAGGTCCTAAATGTGCCACCCATGCAGATTGAAAATTGGGAACTCTTCCAGGACCTCGGTGCCCTGCCTGATATACCCAAGGTGGTTCCTTTTGAGGTACTACGTACGCCGAAGTCTTCTCGCTCCAAGAGGAGGGGTCTGCAATTCACCCCGAGAAGTCTCTCACAGGAGCATTAGGAAAACTCTCTTGCCTATAGTATAGTATGGTAATTTTCAGGCAATATTGTCATGCTGAAATTCTCGTATATTACTGTCTAGAGTTTGGGATTCCACTGTTTGCATGAGACTAGATGGTTTTCCGTATACCTGTACGTGTTTCCCCCATCTCTCTGCTCTGCTTCTACCCCCTCTCAGGGCGTTATACGGTCTCTCTTAAACGGTCCATAGACCAAACAACCCCCTCCAGATTATGACATATTACATTATGTCTTTGACATATTACATTATGTCTTTGTTCATGTTTCTTGTTTGTTTAACAAATTGTGTTCTATTTCCCCTACTTACCCCTAACTCAAGGTTCTCGCCTATTATATTGATCTGGATTGTCTCCCATACAAGCACAGCTGCAATGGTACCAGAGGTAGAAGACCACAAAAGATCCGATACACTTCTTAGACAGGGACCACAACAGCTACAAGGTAAACCCACACACATAACAAATAATGGCTGACCTGTCAGTGGCCTCTTATAATGTCAAAGGTTTTCACTCTCCTTCCAAAAGGAGCCAAATCTTTGCCATTCTAAGAAAAGCTGGAGCTGGAGTGATATTCCTTCAGGAGACGCATTTCCGCTTTAACCACTACCCAGACATGCGATTCTCCCACTTCTCCAACTGGTACCATTGTGGGAGTAGCTCCTCAGCTTCCAGTGGGGTCAGCATAGGGCTACAGAGGAGGATCCCCTTTAAATTTGCTAGCCAAAGCCTAGATCCAGAAGGCAGGTATATCCTACTTAAGGGCACCATAGGGCCGCAGACGTACACTTTTATAAATCTATACGCCCCAAACTCTAACCAAGCCCGTTGGTTTTCTGACATTTTTCCCATTATAGAGTCCTTTAAAGAGGGTATAGTAATTGTTGGGGGCGACTTCAATGTCGCCTTATATCCTCAACTGGATGTCTCCTCCCATAAATCGTCCCATTCCAAGAGGTTTCTAAAAAAGGTCAGAAATACCCTCTGGGATCTCCATTTGATCGATGTATGGCGATCTTTCCACCCGAGTGTCCAGGATTTCACGTTCTATTCCCAAGTACATAAAACTTACCACCGGCTTAATTACCTCTTTATCTCTAAAGAACACATACACCTATGCAGAGAGGCGACCATTGGTGCTATACACATCTCAGACCACTCCCCAATATATATTTCAGTGTTGGCCCCTAGTGAAACGCCCTCGTGCTTCAACTGGCGCTTAAATGAAACCCTCCTGGGGTATCGGGACTCGGTTGATCGGATATCTAAACACATAACAGAATATTTCTCCCTAAATAAAAATCCAGATACAACGGCCAATACTCTTTGGGATGCTCATAAACCTGTAGTGAGGGGACAATTTATTAGCATTGGCACACACCTAAAGAGGAAGAGGGAAAGTGAAATAGAGGACACTCTGAAAAATATTCAGACTTTAGAATCACATCATAAAGCTAAACCCACTGACGCCCATCTCCAAAAATTGTCAGAATGCAGAGCCAAATTCAGATCTCTACTGGCCAATAGAGCAGCCAAATACCACATGAGCTCACAGCACAAATTCTTTGCACATGGGGACAAGGCCACCAAGTTTGTAATGAACAGGATTAAAGGGAGGAGGTCTGCAAACTACATCCATCAGCTAACATCACAAGATGGGTCCCCCATCTTTTCGGTCAACCAGATTGCGTCTCAATTCCGTTCATTTTACAATGATCTCTACAACCTTCCCTCAACAACTGAACCAGAATCCCATGCCACTGTCATATCTTCCTTCCTGGAAGCGACCAAACTCCCTACCATTGACACAGACCAGAAATCGACTCTTTCAGCTCCCTTCTCCATAACTGAGCTAAGGACAGCAATGAACCAAATGCCGACAGGAAAGAGTCCAGGCCCTGATGGCCTTCCGTTAGCATATTACAAAATGTTCCAAGATCTTCTTCTTCCTCACTTGTTGGAAGTTTGCAATCAGACTCTTGCGGGAATTCCACTCTCGAGAGACATGACGGCAGCCCACATCACTCTCATCCCTAAAGAAGGGAAAGACGCCAGTTTATGTTCCAACTACAGACCCATATCCCTCCTAAACATAGACCTTAAGCTCCTGGCCAAGATGCTAGCTAACAGGTTAGCCATTCTCCTTCCCCAACTTGTCCATAGAGATCAGGTAGGCTTTGTCCGCAACAGGGAAGGGAAGGACAATACCACGAGGGTGATTAATACCCTCTGTCATGCTAAACGCGTGTCCTCCCCTCTGCTTTTACTCAGCACAGATGCTGAGAAAGCATTTGATAGGGTCAATTGGTCATACCTAAAACAAACACTTTCAGGATTTGGCCTACCTGACTCTTTTACCAAAGCAGTCTTCTCGATGTATGAACAAGCAACAGCTGCAGTCCTAGTAAATGGCACTGTATCACCTTCCTTCCCTATTAGAAACGGGACCCGACAGGGCTGTCCCTTATCACCCCTCCTATTCGTCTTGGCCTTGGAGCCTCTTCTAGCAAAAATAAGGTTGGACCAGGAGATAAAGGGTCTATGTTTGGGAGGCAGGGAGCAGAAAATTGCTGCTTTTGCGGACGATGTGCTCATAATGACGATTAATCCAAAAACGGCCCTACCCCGAATTCAATCCCACCTGAATACATATAGCACAATGTCAGATTTTAAAATTAATGCTAATAAGTCATTAGTCCTTTGCTCAGGGGTTTCACAGGCAACAAAATGCCTTCTAATGAAGGACTCCCCATTTAATTGGTCCTCCCCCAACATCACGTATTTAGGGGTCAAAATTAGCCCAGAAATCACGGAACTTTTTTCTCTTAACTATATCCCCTTAAAGAAATCTATCATTGATTCCATCGACAATTTGGCCAGATCTAACCCAATGCTCTCCTGGTTTGGTAGGAAGAATCTAATATCTTCATTAATACTGCCCAGACTCACATATTTACAACAGGTTCTCCCCATTTCTATCCCTAAACACTATTACACTTCGATTATGAAAAAATTCAGCTCCTTCATCTGGAATGGGAAGAGAGCGAGACTCTCCTCGGCACTTCTTATTAAGCCTAGGCATGCTGGGGGAATAGGTTTGCCGAGCCCCGAGCTATATGGGAGGGCTATCCTCCTCTCCCGAGCACTAGCTTGGCTGAGCACTTCCCCAGCTTCCACAGTGGTCCAGATGGAACTGGAAATCTTGAACAGACCGGCTAGAGCACATCTGTTGGGTCGAGAGACGGTTTTTTCTGGCCACATGTCTCATTACCCAATCATCAGAGCCACATTGGAAGCTTGGAAATGGCTATCCTCCACACACTGTTCCATTCCATTCCCTTCACCCACACTGACTGTAGCAGATGTACTGAATACGGCCCCTCCCACTTTAAGGCAAACCACCTCAATAAGGCTGATGTCCTCTTCAATTCCATTAATTTCTCTAGCCCTACCAACTGGAGTATGGATGGACTCAGGAGACATAAATGCCCTGCTTAACCCTCACCCTCGTGACTTTATTTCAATTGCTTATCTTAGAGCCTACTTAAAGCAGCATGTCAACGTAGGGGATCTTCATCGCCCTCTGGTATGGTTAGAGGCTCTAACTGCCTTACAGACATTACCCAAGAAACTTACCTCATGGATATATAGCAAACTGCGACTACCTCCTATGCTTGCTAAGCCATCCTTTGTCACACAATGGGAATTGGATTTAAATATCACACTTCCTTTTGAGTCTTTACCCAAGTTTCTAGACGCTCCCCATGGAGCCTCCCGCTGTGTCAGAATCCAGGAAAATAGCTACAAGATTCTTACAAGATGGTATAACACGCCTGATAAATTATCGAGGTTTGCTGGGGCGGCTTCTGACACGTGCTGGAGGTGCCTTGGGGAGAGGGGAACTTTCCTGCATATCTGGTGGTCATGCCCCCTGGTTCAGATATGGTGGTGTGAAGTCTTCGCTACCTCAAACAGGGTTTGTGGCACATCGTTTAAACCCTCTCCACAAATTGCTCTCCTCTCACTCCCTCAAGAACAGGGGGAAGCAGGACCACCATTTGTGTTTACACAGATGATATTGGCGGCCCGCTTACAACTCCCCAAATATTGGCTTCAGACTACTGTCCCAACCTTGGACCAATGGACTCAAAAAATTGATCAGATCTTCAGGTTTGAGGAACTATCCTCCTGGGAATCTCGTACGCATCTGTCTTTTCTCAAAAAATGGTCTCTGTGGGCTAAATACAGATCCCCCAAACCATAACTAGTCAATTGGAACCTGATTTAGTTGATATACCTTAGTAACCATGATACACAATCGCACGGCAGGTCATAGGCACTACCATGTTTAACTTCACCTCCCAAAAAATGGAATGCAACGCCTCTTACCTGGTCTTATGGCTCTTCTGAGCGTCTGTTTCTCTGATCTCATGAATGTCTCATATATTGGAAATCCCTCCTATGGGGGATAGGATTGACGTATGTCTTTAAAGTGTGTACTGTACATTGTACCGATTTTAATCCATTTCTGATTTGTACCTAACACATTGGCGAGGCCTGCGAGCCTAAACCTTGATACTATGTTCCTCCCTGTTGTATAGTGAAACTTACAATAAAAATATAAATAAAATAAAAAAAATAAATAAATAAATAAATAGAGTGCAATACCCTACATCAGGGTTTATATTGGCGGTTAATTATTTTTAACATACTTAACCACTTTTTACTTTGCTTTGTGAACGCTAACTATGAGGCAAACATCTAATAAGGGACACGGTCATGGTCGTGGTGGTGGTAGTGGTGTTGGTGGAGCCTCTGGTGCAGGGAGAGGACGTGGCCGTTCTGCCACAGCTACATGTCCTACTTAACCTACTACATCAGGTCCCAGTAGCCGCCAGAATCTACAGCGATATTTGGTTCGGGCCTAATGCCGTTCTAAGGATGGTAAGGCCTGAGCAAGTACAGCCGCTAGTCAATTGGATGGCCGACAGTGGATCCAGCACATTCACATTATCTCCCACCCAGTCTTCTGCAGAAAGAGCACAGCTGGCACCTGAATCACCTTGGCATTATCTCCCATCAGTCTGTCACATCACCCCCATGCATATCGGGGAACCTGTCTGAGCCTCAAGTCATGCCGCAGTCTCTTATGCTGTTTGAAGACTCTGCTGGCAGGGTTTCCCAAGGGCATCCACCTAGCCCTTCCCCAGGGGTGGAAAACATAGAATGCACTGCTGCACAACCACTTATGTTTACTTATGAGGACATGGGAATACCACCTCAGCACGTCTTTGATGATGACGAAAAAAAGGTGCCAACTGCTGTGTCTTTCTGCAGTGTGCAGACCGAAAAGGAGGTCAGGGAGGAAGACTGGGTGGAAGACGATGCAGGGGACGCTGAGGTCCTAGACCCCATATGGAATTAAGGCCGTGCCACAGACTTTCAGAGTTCGGAGGAAGAGGCAGTGGTGAGACTGAGCCAACAGCGTAGCAAAAGCAGGAGCAGGGTGCAAAAGCAGAGCAGCCGTCGTCAAAACAGTTTGCCTGCTACTGGCCACCATCACCAGGGACCTAGCACACCAAAGGCAGCTTCAAGGAGTTCCCTGGCATGGCACTTCTTCATACAATGTGCTGACGACAAGACCCGGGTGGTTTACACGCTGTGCCATCAGAGCCTGAAGCGAGGCTTTAACGTTCTGAACCTTAGCACAACCTGCATGACCAGGCATCTACATGCGAGACACGGGCTGCAGTGGAGTAAGCACCAACCAAGAAAGGGCTCAGGCCCCTCCTGCTCCCTCTTCTGCTGCTGCCTCGGCCTCTTCCTCCGCCACTGGAGGAACATTGGCACCTGCCGCCCAACAAACAGAGGATGTGCCACCAACAACACCACCTACGTCACCAAGCATCCCCACCATGTCACACAGAAGCGTTCAGCTCTCCATCTCCCAAACCTTTGAAAGAAAGCATAAATTCCCACCTAGCCACCCTCGATCCCTGGCCCTGAATGCCAGCATTTCTAAACTGCTGGCCTTTGAAATGCTGTCATTCAGGCTGGTGGAGAAGGACAGCTTCAAACAGCTCATGTCGCTTGCTGTCCCACAGTACGTTGTTCCCAGCCGCCACTACTTCTCCAGGAGAGCCGTGCCCTCCCTGCACAACCAAGTATCCGATAAAATCAAGTGTGCACTGCGCAACGCCATCTGTGGCAAGGTCCACCTAACCACAGATACGTGGACCAGTAAGCACGGCCAGGGATGCTATATCTCCCTAACTGCACACTGGGTAAATGTAGTGACGGCTGGGCCCCAGGCGGAGAGCTGTTTGTCGCACGTCCTTCAGCCTCCAAGGATCGCAGGGCATCATTTTTTGCCTCCTCTTCCTACTCTGCTTCCTCCTCCTCTTCTTCCACCTCCTCACCCGGTCAGCGACAGACCTTCACCACCAACTTCAGCACAGCCAGGGGTAAACGTCAGCAGGCCTTTCTGAAACTGATGTATTTGGGGGACAGGCCCCACACATCGCAGGAGTTGTGTCGGGGTATAGAACAACAGACCGATGAGTGGTTGCTGCCAGTGGGCCTCAAGGCCGGCCTGGAGGTGTGCGATAATGGGCGAAATCTCATTGCAGCTCTGGGACTAGACGGTTTGACGCACATCCCTTGCCTGGCGCATGTGCTGAATTTGGTGGTGCAGAAATATATTCACTACCCCGACATGTCTGAGCTGCTGCATAAAGTGCAGGCCGTCTGTGCGCGCTTTCGGCGTTCTCACCCTGCTGCTTGCCTGTCAGAGCTGCAGCGTGACTTCGGCCTTCCCGCCCACTGCCTCATATGCGACGTGCCCACCAGGGGGAACTCCACCTTGCACATGCTGGACAGACTGTGCGAGCAGCAGCAGGCCATAGTGGAGTTTCAGCTGCAGCACGCACGAGTGAGTCGCACTGCGGAACAGCACCACTTCACCACCAATGACTGGGCCTCCATGCGAGATCCGTGTGCCCTGTTTCGAGTACTCCACCAACATGGCCAGTGGCGATGACGCTGTTATCAGCGTTACAATACCACTTCTATGTCTCCTTGAGAAAACACTTAGGGCGATGATGGAAGAGGATGTGTCCCAGGACGAGAAGGAGGAAGAGGGGTCATCTCTAACACTTTCAGGCCAGTCTTTTAGAAGTGGCTCAGAAAGAGGATTTTTGACACAGCAGAGGCTAGGTACAAATTTTGCCAGCCAGTGCCCACTACTGGAGGACAAGGAGAAGGAGGAGGAGGAGGAGGATGGTGATGAAGCATGTTCACAGCGGGGTGGCATCCAACGCAGCTCGGGCCCATCACTGGTGCGTGGCTGGGGGGATACGGAGGACGCAGACGATACGCCTCCCACAGAGGACAGCTCGTCCTTACCTCTAGGTAGCCTGGCACACATGAGCAACTACATGCTGCAGTGCCTGCGCAATGACTGCAGAGTTGCCCACATTTTAACGTGTGCTGACTACTGGATGGCCATCCAGCTGGATCCCCATTACAAAGACAATGTGCCGTCCTTAATTCCCTCACTGGAGCTGGTAGACGCGCTCCTGACAGCATTCCCGACTGACGCCGGGGGACAAGTGGAAGCACAAGGCGAAGGCAGGGGAGGAGAAAGAGGTTGCCAACGCAGCTGTGTCAGCATCAGCACCTCAGAAAGCAGGGTTAGCATGGCCGACATGTGGAAAAACTTTGTCACCTCGCCGCAACAACCGGCCCCAACTGCTGATATGGAGCGTGTTAGCAGGAGGCTGCATTTGAACAACATGGTGGAACAGTACCTGTGTACACGACTACACGTACTGACTGATGGTTCTGCCCCATTCAACTTCTGGGTCTCCAAATTGTCCACATGGCCAGAGCTTGCCTTGGTGGTGCTGGCCTGCCCTGCAGCCACTGTACTCTCTGAACGTGTATTTAGCACGGCAGGAGGCGTCATTACAGACAGACGCAGCCGCCTGTCCACAGCCAATGTGGACAAGCTCACGTTCATTAAAATGAACCAGGCTTGGATCCCACAAGACTTGTCTGTACCTTGTGCAGAATAGACATTTATACCACCATCAAACATACATTCTTGTACTCAAGTCAAGTGCAATGATTCTTTGTTTTCTTTTTTTATTTATTTGTCCCAATATTTTGGGGGCTACCTACCCAATAAAAAAAAGAAAACATTGTTTTTCCCCCCTTAGGGGCTAGAACCTGGGATTTTTTTTTAATCCCTTGTGCTAATCACCCTGATAGAGCTCTATCAGGGTGAATAGGACTTCACACTGTCCCTGCTGCTCTGTGCTCTGTGCACACAGCATCAGGGATGTTACCATGGCAGCCAGGGCTTCAGTAGCGTCCTGGCTGCCTTGGTAACCAATCGGAGTCCCAGGCACTGCTGGGGCTCCGATTTAGAAGCTGCTACTGCACCACCAATGGGGGGGGGGGGAAGACCCTGTGGCCACTGCCACCAATGATTTCAATATTGGGGGTGGGGGGAGGGGGCACTGTGCCACCACTGATTTTAATGGGGTGGGGGGATTGAGGGGGGGCGCACTGCACCACCAATGATAATTACCCCTTAATACAGGAGACAGGTACTGGCAGATCAGTGGCAGTTAACTCCCCAGGTGCCGCACCTGAGAGGTTAACTGCCGCTGATCGCAGCTCCCTGTCGGAGGCAGGGTGCCGGCAATGCGATTCTGCTGCTGGCACCCACCTCCTGTATTATGTGTTAAAGTCTGGACCCATAAAAAGTAGTCTTTAAGTATTAGGCAGCGGCTACACAGAGCGGCGCCCAGAGATGTCCCTGCACTTACTATTATTCCTGGGTGCCACGCCATTCGCCCGCTGTGCCCCATTACTGTCTCCTCTCCTTCTTCATATGCTAATTACTATCGGAGAAATGGGGGGGAGACATCAGCTTCTCTAGTGGGCGTTCCTTCTCCCTGGTTGTAGCGCTGTCCAATCGCAGAGCAGGGAGAAGGAACGCCCACTACAGAAGCTGATGTCTCCTCCCCATTGCTCCGATAGTAATTATGGAGCAAGAGAGGAGACAGTAATGGGGCACAGCGGGCGAACGGAGCGTCGCCCAAGAATAATGGTAAGTGCTGGGAGATCTCTGGGCGCCGCTCTGTGTAGGAAAAGAGGAATATGGGCACTTCACAGGCAGGAGATTCAAATCATCCACCGCCTGGAAGCGCACGCCAGGATGCGCGGGCTGGTTCGGGAAAACGGGAGCGAGCGCAGCTGGGACACCCGCCCCCATAAGAAGACAGCGCAGGAAGCCATGCACTAGCAGAGAGGCACTAGCGGAGCAGGACCCGACCAGCCCCAGTAGGGGAGTGCAGCCTGTACTCAGAGCAAGTTAACCCCTACCCGCCTCAGAAGAGAAGGAGAGCGCAGGCAGCGCTCAGGGAAGTTAACCCGACTAGCCCCTATTGCAGCAACGGGAATTAACCCCTGGACAACGAGCAAAAGCGAGGATCTTCCCCCTGGAGACGAGCAGCTAACCCCTGCAGCCAGCTGGGTAAGTATCATTACTTGCCCTGCCCTGCCTCCTATTCCTGTACCCCAGCATTAACCCCTGCTGCCCAGATCCCACTCTTGGGATTGTTGCTTACCCCTGCATTACCTGCATTATCCCCTTCATAGCTGCCTTTACCTCTGCAGCAGTAAACCCTTCACTGCATTGCACTAACCTGTAACCCACAGCTACATCCCTGCCTATATCCCTGGCCTGCATGTATATTAACCCTTGCAGTGTCACTTTGTTTAACCCCTTGTACTCCCCATAGGGACAGTGTGTAGTTAGGTGGTCGATGTTATAATGTGTGTAAGTGTGTTATTTAGGTAGATCTTGGCTGCAATTGTGTATTGTACTGTGTGTAGTGTAGTTTAGGTTTGTATTCTAGTGTTGTTGATATATTACTGTGTGCGACTATAAGTATATATATTTTTATATATTCTTTGATATAAATATATATACTTATAGCAATAATTAGACTGTAGACGTGTAAATGTTTTAATAAATTCCTTTTATTATTCAAAGTGCAGCGGGTAGTCATTTATTGTAGTAGTAGCAGTAATAGTCGCCGCCGTAGTATATTGTAGTAGTAATTCGCAAGTAGTTCAGTAAATAGGTAAGGCAAAAGAGATAGTTAGTTAGCTAGACAATTAGCTACAGAGTTAGTTTCTTTTAAGGTATAAATATGTGGAGTCATCAATAGACGACCCACGCCTATTTATGAATATTAATTATTAGTATTAACACAAAATATTAATAATTTATATTTCCTTTAACACTGACGTTCAGCAGCGACACCACTTGCACATCAGACGTCTGATTTGTGACTGTCTGACGCGCTAGAACTCCACCTTTCATATGTTTGAGAGGCTGCTCCAGCAGAAACGTGCCGTTAACAACTACCTGTACAAACTCTTCTCCTTTTTTACCGCGCCAGTGGCTGCTCATGCGCAACGCATGCAGACTTCTGCGGCCATTTGATGAGATCACTAAACTGGTCAGTCACAGCCAGGACACCATCAGTGACATCGTACCTTACGCCTTCTTTCTGGAGCGTGCTTTGCGTCGTGTCATTAATCAAGCTGTCGAGGAGCAGGAAGATGAGGAAGCCGCAATGCTGAATGAATTCCTCCAGGCGGGGGCTACTCCATCTGAAACAAGTCAGCAGGAGTCTGAAGAGGAGTCAGAGGAGGATGGTGGCTGGGGGGGGGGGGGAGGAGGAGGAGGAGGAGCAAGAAAAGCAGGCTTTAAACTTTTCTGGGATCCCTGGTGTTGTCCGTGGCTGGGGGGAGGAGACAGGGGATGACATCTCCTGGGCGATGAGCAGGAGCCAGGCCGCTTCACTGGTTCCAAATGAGTGAAAATGAGGGCATTCATGCTCCAGTGTTTGAAGAGGGACCCCTGTATAAAAAGCATAAAGGGCAAGGACCAGTACTGGGTTGTAACATACTTAGACCCCCAGTACTAACACAAAATGGCGGACATGTTACCAGCATCACAGAGGTCTGTCAGAATGCAACATTTCCAGGCCTTGCTTCGAGAGTTGCTGCATTCTGCTGTTGCAGGTGCTGGCAGAGGAATCTCCACCCACAGAGAAACAGTTGCGGGTACCAATCCTATAGAGCATGCAAGAAGAGGGCGGTTTGAAGATGTGTTGGTCACTTCAGATATGAGATCATTCTTGCATCCAACCCATCGACATCCGCCCTCCGGATCCAGCCTCAGGGAACGCCTAGACCGTCAGGTGTCCGACTACATCGGGTTAACGGCCGATGTGGACGCTCTGAGAAGCGAGGAACCCCTTGACTACTGGGTGTGCAGGCTTGACCTGTGGCCAGAGCTGGCACAATTTGCCATGGAACTCTTGGCTTGCCCCTTGTCGAGTGTCCTGTCCGAAAGGACATTCAGCAGACCAGGGGGATGGTGACCGATAAGCGCACTTGCCTAGCTCACAACAGTGTGGACTACCTCACATTTCTAAAAATGAATGAGACATGGATCTCGGAGGAATTAAACACCTGTGACGACCATGTTTAATTAAATTTCCTAATGCCAGCCCACAAATATCCACCACAAACAGAACAAATAATGGTCCCTGTCTTATGTAAATACAGCGGCATAAAAGGCCTTTTTTGTCCGTTGAATGCCTAATGTTTGGGGCCACGGAGGAATTCAACACCTGTGACGACCACGTGTTATCGAATTTCAACTATTATCATTAGTTTTTTTTTCAAAAGGGGGGATTTCAAGAGAGACATTCATCTCCACTAAACAGGGGAAGATTAACAGAGACTTACAAGATTACAAAAGCAATTCTGTCTATACCTGTCACGGCTGAGGATGGGGAAAACCCTCAGCCGTGCGATGCTCAGAAATGTCCGGTCGCTACTCGGTCAGGGCAACAGAATTAGGGAGCAGGTCACCTCCTATTTCGTCCCTAACGCTGACCCTGTCTCTTGTCCGTTTGAGCCGACCCTGGTGGTAGGAGGGCTCATACTCTGGAACCTAATAGTCCCTGCAAGCCCTCAGGATGGCCCTGAACTAAGGAGCAGGGTAAGACAACCTACTCCTCCTAGGCACGGAGGAGCAGGAGTCTCACTGGCCAAGCAGCATGAAAGAAGGGAAAAATGAACAGAACTATGAACATGACAGGTGAACCCAAACAGTTCCACACAAACCTGCCACAGCCTTGCTGACTGGAACCCGTGCTCCGAAAACGCTGTCCGCACAAACATAGACAAACAGCACACACATAAAAACACACAGGAACCAGGACGTCCATAGCTGCAATAAAAACCAAAGGTAAGGGACATAAACTAAACATCAGGGGTTAGGATTTTATGACCGGAAGGGTGGCCCTTACTGGAAGATGGTATTCACAGGAGGCTGCTCCAGCTAAGCATGGCTGAAGCAACCCACTGAGCCATGCCAAACACAGAGGCTTTATAGGCCTAAGTGGCCACACCCACACAGACACACCCAGTGTCTCACACACACAGAAAGGGAGTTAACCCTTCCATCACCAGGGAAGGGAAAACACCACTAAAAGGGGAAGTGCACACAATAACTTAAAACCTAGTGCACACATACACACACACCTAACAAAGAGGTAGCTAGGTGTAACCGCATAAAGATGCCGCAAGCTGCCTAGCACCAGCTCAGGCTGCTATCTGCGACAATCTTCAACCACTTGTTGCCCGCGGCAACCACAAGTGAGGCAACACACTAGCAGCCCTCACCTGTGGTTGAACAACCAAAAACAAACCGCAGGCAACAGCATGCGGTTAAGGAGTCACGACCATAACCATGGCCGTGACACTCCCACCCCTCAAAGCCCCCCACCAAAAAAAAAAGAAAACTAGTGAGGGACTAACACAAGGGGATAGGAGAAGGGAACGTCCACTCTCAGGAAATGGTTCCCAGAAAGTCGCTGCCAGCTGCATCCTCTCCCAGCACACACTCAGCCAGTCCAGCGAGGCCTGCAGCCCGACACAGCGACACGGGAAGAGAACCACTGAGAATGGACGAGGGGACTCTCCACTCACGTCCCCACTCCAGTCGCTGCCAGCAGACACTCCTAACCAGCACGCAGCCGGACCACTAACAGAGTGCTGCCAGCAAACGACCAGAGATGGGAACATGGAGAGGGACGAGGGATCACCAACACGGACACGGAAGGAAAGGTGGCGGGGAAAAGCCACCAACCGTGCAGTTAACGGTGATCCCCTAGAAACGCTCTCCCTCCGGAGAACGCGCATGCAGGCCACAAGAGGATGGCACTGCATGCTGCACCCTCTTTCGAAGGTGTGCACCCGCACACCAAACAAACACCACGGTGCAATAAAAACTCAGGTGACGCCAAGACAGAGCACAGGTGAAGGGATGGCGGGGAAACGCCACTCACCGCGCCGTCAGCGGCGAAACCCGCACAACGCTCTCCCTCCGGAGAACGCGCATGCACCCCATCAACCTATGTCGATGCATGCTTTACCCTCTTTAGAGGGAGGGATCCATGCAAGGAGCCTTTCCGGTCATACTGTCACGGCTGAGGATGGGGAAAACCCTCAGCCGTGCGATGCTCAGAAATGTCCGGTTGCTACTCGGTCAGGGCAACAGAATTAGGGAGCAGGTCACCTCCTATTGCGTCCCTAACGCTGACGCTGTCTCCTGTCCGTATGAGCCGACCCTGGTGGTAGGAGGGCTCATACTCTGGAACCTAATAGTCCCTGCAAGCCCTCAGGATGGCCCTGAACTAAGGAGCAGGGTAAGACAACCTACTCCTCCTAGGCACGGAGGAGCAGGAGTCTCACTGGCCAAGCAGCATGAAAGAAGGGAAACATGAACAGAACTATGAACATGACAGGTGAACCCAAACAGTTTCACACAAACCTGCCACAGCCTTGCTGACTGGAACCCGTGCTCCGAAAACGCTGTCCGCACAAACATAGACAAACAGCACACACATAAAAACACACAGGAACCAGGACGTCCATAGCTTCAATAAAAACCAAAGGTAACGGACATAAACTAAACATCAGGGGTTAGGATTTTATGACCGGAAGGGTGGCCCTTACTGGAAGATGGTATTCACAGGAGGCTGCTCCAGCTAAGCATGGCTGAAGCAACCCACTGAGCCATGCCAAACACAGAGGCTTTATAGGCCTAAGTGGCCACACCCACACAGACACACCCAGTGTCTCACACACACAGAAAGGGAGTTAACCCTTCCATCACCAGGGAAGGGAAAACACCACTAAAAGGGGAAGTGCACACAATAACATAAAACCTAGTGCACACATACACACACACCTAACAAAGAGGTAGCTAGGTGTAACCGCATGAAGATGCCGCAAGCTGCCTAGCACCAGCTCAGGCTGCAATCTGCAACAATCTCCAACCACTTGTTGCCCGCGGCAACCACAAGTGAGGCAACACACTAGCAGCCCTCATCTGTGATTGAACAACCAAAAACAAACCACAGGCAACAGCATGCGGTTAAGGAGTCACGACCATAAACATGGCCGTGACAATACCTGGTCTGAGGCCAGGGCCAATACTCTGCGCTCAGTTATGAGGAGGATACAATGTGGGAGAAAACCAAGAACCTCCCGAGTCAGTTTTAGTTCCACAGAAATTGACTCATCTGACTCAGCCACAGAGGCTACATCATTCAGGGAGACTACTAAACCCTCCTCCAATAGTTTGACCTCCTCAGAAGGTAACATCAAAAATACACAGCGGCCAAAAAACACAGAGCCGTCGCAGACACACGTCAAGGAGGGCGCTATCCTATGCGAAAGCGGAAAATGTAAATCATCCTCCAGGTGGTCAACATCTCGGCTAAGGTACTGTCTCAATCTCAAATTAACCTCCTCAGGACCGCCGCACGCAGGGATCCATCTTTGCGGCGGCCCTGTAATTCTTCCTGGACGCGCCGGGGCGTCATCTCGCGAGACGCGAGATTTCGGTCAGAGCCGGCCCGCACATGCGCATCGTGGGCCGGCAAAAGTTAAAGGACAATTTCTTTATCAGCCTGCCAGCCAATGATCGTCGCTGGCAGGCTGATGATTTTCAAAAAATCGAATCAGAAGCAATCTAACACATTATATTTATAAATATAATGTGTTAAATGGCTGCTGTGCTCCTCTGCTGGTTCTTTTCGTTGGTTGGTTCCAGCAGAGGAGCACAGTTCACAGTGAGTACACACTGACAGTACACTTAGCCCCAGATCACCGCCCATCACCCCCAATTAACCCCTTGATCACCCCTTGATTGCCCCTGTCAATCACCTAGTGAAAGGGAAAAAAGTGATCAGTGTAAACTGTCACTTTTTTTTATTCACTGGTATTGACTGATAGTTTTAGGATAGTTTGGTTAGGTAGTTAACGATCGTTTAGCGCCCAGCCCACTGCACCGCAGTCACTGATTCGCTGGAAACCATACTTAAGGAGAGGATTGTGGACCATCTAAAATCCCATGGATTGAAAGATGAAAAACAGCATGGGTTTACTTCAGGGAGATCATGTCAAACTAATCTTATTGATTTTTTTGATTGGGTGACTAAAATAATAGATGGAGGAGGTGCAGTAGACATCGCTTATCTAGACTTTAGTAAGGCTTTTGATACTGTCCCACATAGAAGGCTTATCAATAAAGTGCAGTCATTGGGCTTAGACTCCCATATTGTTGAATGGATTAGGCAGTGGCTGAGGGACAGACAACAGAGGGTTGTAGTCGATGGAGTATATTCAGACCAAGGTCTTGTTACCAGTGGGGTACCTCAGGGATCTGTTCTGGGACCCATATTGTTTAATATCTTTATCAGCGAAATTGCAGAAGGCCTCAATGGTAAGGTGTGTCTTTTTGCTGATGATACAAAGATTTGTAACAGGGTTGATGTTCCTGGAGGAATACACCAAATGGAAAAGGACTTAGGAAAACTAGATGATTGGTCAAAAATCTGGCAACTAAAATTTAAAGTGCAAAAAAATTCACCTGGGACGTAAAAACCCAAGAGCAGAATATAAAATCTGTGATACAGTCCTAACCTAAGTATCTGAGGAAAGGGATTTAGGGATCATTATTTCAGAAGACTTAAAGGTAGGCAGACAATGTCACAGAGCAGCAGGAAATGCTAGCAGAATGCTTGGGTGTATAGCAAGAGGAATTACCAGTAGAAAGAGGGAGGTGCTCATGCCGCTCTACAGAGCACTAGTGAGACCTCATTTGGAGTATTGTGCTCAGTACTGGAGACCATATCTCCAGAAGGATATTGATACTTTGGAGAGAGTTCAGAGAAGAGCTACTAAACTGGTACATGGATTGCAGGATAAAACTTACCAGGAAAGATTAAAGGAACTTAACATGTATAGCTTGGAAGAAAGACGAGACAGAGGGGATATGATAGAAACTTTTAAATACATAAAGGGAATCAACAAGGTAAAAGAGGAAAGAATATTTAAAAGAAGAAAAACTTCTACAAGAGGACATAGTTTTAAATTAGAGGGGCAAAGGTTTAAAAGAAATATTAGGAAGTATTACTTTACTGAGAGAGTAGTGGATGCATGGAATAGCCTTCCTGCAGAAGTGGCAGCTGCAAATACAGTGAAGGAATTTAAGCATGCATGGGATAGGCATAAGGCCATCCTTCATAAAAGATAGGGCCAGGGGCTATCCATAGTATTTAGTATATTGGGCAGACTAGATGGGCCAAATGGTTCTTGTCTGCCGACACATTCTATGTTTCTATGATTAGCGTATCGCTAATCAGCATTTGTACTGTTATAGTATCTGTAAGTGATCAAAACTGATCACAGTCAGATCTATAATAGTATTAGTGTCACCTTAGCTCGCCCTCCACCCAAAACGCAGTGTTTGGCCGATCAAGCCTGATCGGTCGCCCACACGTGCGTTCACCCACGCCCGTCCCACCGCAGTGACAACATTTTTTTTTTTTTATCACTGCACAATCACTTTACAAGTGCTGCAGCGATTAAAAAAAATTTGTTTTTATATTTTTTTATCAATCGCAGCGGCCTCCGGTACTTCGCTAGCCTCCCATTTGTAAGACAGGCTTGCTTTTTTTCTTGGGTAGTCTAAGGGATTACCCCCTAAATTTAGTAGTCCAAATGGCAAATAAGGGGTATTCTTCTGAAGAGGCCTACAGGCTTCTGACCCAGTCGGATGAGGAATGGGAACCCTCATCTGACGAATGCAGCGGGTCAGAATATGAACCTGTAGAAAGCAGTGGCAGTCTGACCCAAAGTTTGGACGAGGAGGTTGAGGTCCCTGATACCACCAGGCGTACCCGGCCCCGTGTTGCTAGACCACAGGTTGTTCAGGATCCGCTTCAAGGGCAGCAGAGTGGGGCTGGTGCTGTTGGATTACGTGGTGAGGCATACACCAGCAGCGCAGCCCATCCTGGTCCTAGTACCAGCACTGCCGTAGAACATGGTGAAGTGGCAAGCACCAGAAGGGCAGTTGAAGCTGGTACGGTGGCACATGCAGTAGTTCCCCCGTCGCAGCCACTGCACAGACAGGCCCGTAGAGCCCCTAGAGTCCCTGAGGTGTTGGCAAACCCTGATTGGCAGCCCCCAACTTCAGCCGCACCAGTAGTTCCCCCTTTCACCGCCCAGTCTGGAGTTCGGGTTGAGACAGCTCAGATCAGTTTGGCACTGGGGTTTTTTGACACCCCAAATCACATTGCCCAACTTCTCCTGAGTACGGCTATACCACATGTGTGACACTTTCTTGCAGCCTAGGTGGGCAAAGGGGCACAAATTCCAATGAGTACTTTCAGGATTTCACAGGGCATTTTTACGAATTTGGATTCCAAACTACTTCTCACGCATTAGGGCCCCTAAAATGCCAGGGCAGTATAACTACCCCACAAGTGACCCCATTTTGGAAAGAAGACACCCCAAGGTATTTCGTGATGGGCATAGTGAGTTCATGGAAGTTTTTATTTTTTGTCACAAGTTAGTGGAATATGAGACTTTGTAAGGAAAGAAAACAAAAAAAATCATCATTTTCCGCCCCAAAACATTTTTGTACCATAGTTTGTAAACGCTATAACTTTTACCCAAACCATTTTTTTCTTACCAAAACATTTTTTTTTATCAAAGACATGTAGAACAATACACTTAGAGAAAAATTTATATAGAAATGTATTTTTTTATTTTTTATTTTACAACTGAAAGTGAAAAATTTCATTTTTTTGCAAAAAAATCGGTAAATTTCGATTAATAACAAAAAAAGTTAAAATGTCAGCAGCAATGAAATACCACCAAATGAAAGCTCTATTAGTGAGAAGAAAAGTAGGTAAAATTAATTTGGTTGATAAGTTGTATGACCGAGCAATTTACGGTAAAAGTAGTGTAGTGCAGAATTGTAAAAAGTGATCTGGTTATTAAGGGTGTTAATGTTGAGGTGGTTAATGTTCTTGCTAAAGGACTTACCTTTTCACCTACCTGTCATTTTGACCTTTACAAAACCATACTTGATGTTAACAAACTGTCTCGTGATCTCACCTTGAGAAAACATTTCCAGAATGCAGCTACTCAGGGGGACTTGCAAACTGCTCCCATCGGTTTGCTGCCTTTGCCGTCAGCTTCTGCAGTCATTGCTCCATTGTCAGTGTTTTCATTTTCGGAACTGTCGCTCATCTCGCAACTACAGGAATGTCGGCCTTCAAATGATTCCATGTCTGTTTTTTCCCATAACTTAGTTACGCACAACCGCAACATTTATCCCATACAGTCCCGCTCGCCGGCTCTTGATCGATTCCAGGAGCTGGTGGAGAGGGACTTGTTTGAGTTAAAACAGGTCACTCATCTGTTATCTTCCACCTATATTGATAACCTCACTGTTATAGAGAGAACCGCATTAAGGGAATTGGAGAACATGACATGTCATTATCAAGCAGGCAGATAAAGGTGGGGCGGTTGTGGTCATGGATCGCTCCATATACAGGTCTCAGAATCTCCTCCTGTTAGGGGACTCGGACACGTATGTGGAGCTACCACATGACCCCACCCCCATCTATCAGAAAGATCTATTGTCTTTATTATTCGTTGGTGTGGCGAGTGGATTTATGGATCAAAAACAGGCAGAATCTATTTACATAACTCATCCTGTGATCCCTATTTTCCACTCGCTACCCAAAATTCATAAACCTGCGTTCCCCCCTCCTATGCGACCAATTGTCGCAGGTATCGGATCTTTCTCTGAAAGATTGTCAGCATGGGTGGATAGTATTCTGCAGCTATTGGTCCAGACAATCCCTGGTTTCCTGTTAGACACTACAACTGTTTTACAATCATTTCACAATTTTGTCTGGGAGCCACATTTTGTCTGGATCACTGTGTGTATTCAGACTATGGTCCTGCATTTCAGAATTTTATCTGTGATGTGGTTCATTTTCTTTTACTTCATAATGTGTTTATGTTCAATAACCGCTTCTACTTACAACGGTCGGGTGTTTCTATGGGGGCGCAATTTTCTCCCTCATTAGCAAACATATATATGGCATGGTGGGAACATACATACCTGTTTTCAGCGAATAATCAATGGGCTACTTCTATACAGTGGTACGGATGTTTCATTGATGACTTGCTGCTGGTGTGGTCAGGCGACCATGACGCCGTACCACTGTTTGGACAATTTCTAAGTGAGATTCCCCTTAAACTCAAATTTACCATCCATTTTGATAGGGCTTCCACCTCTTTTTTGGATTTAAAGTTAGTTGGGGACAATCTTGCCCATAAGGTTATTACTCACAGTTTCCATAAAAACACTGCGGGAAATACAACCTTGCTAGCCTCCTTCTGTCATCCAGGTCATGTTACAAGAAATATTCCTAGGGGTGAGTTCACATGTCTCAGGAGAAACTGCTCCAAGGATGAGGCGTTTTCCAGGGAGTTGGATTCAGCCTCTGATCGCCTCGCTGCTAGGTCTTACATTTTGTCGAAAAAACACACAGATTTGGTCTTCCCGGATAATAGAGGCAGAATATCTAAAGGTAAACATACATATTGCAAGAATCCTATTTTTGCCACTACCTACAGTTTGGAATATTCCAAAATCTGCCTTATCATCCGAAAACACCTTTCTACCCTTACGTCATGATCTGCAATGGTCAGATATAGTGCGCCCAGGTATCACCTGCATTGCCCGCAGGACGCCTACCATAGCACAAAAAATTAGTCCTAGTCTTTTCTTAGACTCTGTTCAGACATCACAGTGCTGGCTACAGTTTAAGGGCACTTTATACAACCAGGCCCAACCATTCAATCTACAGCTAACAATAAAATACACACTTTGAAACAGTATGTTAATTGCAATACCACAATTGTGGTTTATTGCATTACTTGCACATTATGTCAACTACAATATATTGGCTGTACTACTAACAATCTCAAGGTGAGGATATGCAGATACATCTCTGATATACCCTTTGTGTTATTGTAACATCCCAGAGTATGTCACTAAACTCTTTCTCCCTGCTACAACATGTTAGGTGTATATGCATTGTCATCTTGTGTAATCTAACTTTGCATTTTCCTCATTATGTTTTTTCCAGGCCTGTATTATGTATTTGCTGTAACTTCTGTGTACACCAGTAGGTGGCAGCAATATGTTCAGCAGTCCATAGCCAGTTAGTATCTCTAACCTGGGAATAGTTCATTCCAAGTTAGCCTCCCTGTGTGAGCAGAAGTGGGATGTTCCCATGTCCTGTCTCATGGGGAGGAGAAGGAAGTTCTAGTTAGTGTGTACCAGCCCCTCTGCTGGGGAAGGCTGTGTTGGTAGGAGCTCCCAGTTACAGGGATCCCAACCTAGGATCCAGCCTCGGCTGAGGCCAAGGATCACTCTTCCCAGCCTGAGTCATCTACCTCAGCTGGTGACAAGCAAGCAACAACCTCCAGAACTACAGATCTCCAGGAAGACATCATTCCCTGCGAGCAGTCCTGTGAGTACTTATCCAGAGTCCAGGAGAAGCCAAATTCCTCCTCAGCTAGTCAGGCCCATTATAAGCAGAAGACAGACAGAGCAGAAGATAAATACCTGCCAGATTCACTAGGCATATGACAAGAAGCAGAATAGTTATAATTTCCTGCCACATATTGCCAATACCTGCTGGGGCCCAAAAGACTGATGCTGTAACTCGTATGGATATATGTTGCCATTGAGTAAAGACAAGTTGGATTATATCTACTGTCTGGATCTCAATCATTCCTCAATTACTCCTATTGACCACACTCAAATTTATTGCAAGTGAGCCAGGATCCAGGAGTCCAGCCGTACCATGGTAGGAGACACCGTTGACACTACCATATCTGCTATACAGAGACATTATCCCCCTCTGGCATTCCTCACCTGGTACGTGAGTTATAACATCTCAAAGGGCCCTGCTACAGTACTGCGCAAGCTGCAATTGGCGTCACAAACTACTACATATATATATATATACTGACCCACTGCATAGCTGATCCACTGTAAAAGTGTCCTGCTCATTGCATTATCTAGAAATGTGTCAGCGGTCAGTGCACACTACGCGGCATGTCATGTGGGTGAAGTACAAGCAGTGCAGAGAGTTAACTGTCCCAAGCGAGGTGGCAACCACAGGCGTGCCCTTCTAAATAGAGAATCCTATTGGATTTTCTTTACGGATACACGCATACCAAAGGGACTCAATCGCAGGCAGGATTTGATATTACACTACTGACCCCAGCACATGTTGTTTTTTCGTCTTTTACTGGTTTTCCAGGATATTTTAATTTGCATGTAAGAAGGAGTGGTTATTGCTAATGACCTCCACCTGAGATGTCCGGCCTCTTTTTTCTATATAAGACCGGCACTCAGTATTTACTTTTGTCATGAGTAAGGATCAGAACCTGACGATCTGAAACGCGTAGAAGTATATGTTGGATTTTATTCTGCACCCATGAAATAAAGAATATCACGTTTATTACTGCCATCTTGGAAGCTGGATCACTTTCTTCTGTTGCTTTTGTCCATGCCTGGTTCCTGGCGTTTTTTTTCCGTGCTTCCACTGGTGGTCACTCAGGTGAGCTCCGCCATACTTCATTGCATTCCTCCTGCGGCATTTAAAATCTGGTCAGGTATTTGACCTCACGTGGCTGTAAATCAGCCCAGCAGCACATGCTGGGAGGAAAATACCAGTTTTCTCAGACCAAACCTCTCACTGTGTCACAATACACAGAGACTCCCTACGTCCTGCCAACTGGCTAATTGTTTCCACATATGCACAAGATGGAGGACATGTTTGTGAAAAATCGATTCTCATCCCTCACAGACATTCAGGCCACTGATCCACAAAAGCTCATAAAGAGTTAACTACCTGTAAAGAAACGAGGGGCAGGATATAAACAAAAGCCAAAATGCACTGTCTTCCAGAAAGTTTCCCATAAAGAAAAACAAACCTCCCCTGTTTATCGTTAGAGGATGCCTGGCAGACAAAATCAATCCCCCTGTGGATCAAAACTGTAATACCTCTAGAATAACTAGTAAAGGTAGAGTGATAAGTCTGCGCAGCCCATCCCCTACCGAGTAGCACAAATGACTCCTCGGTAGCATGCGTCTCATCCAAGCAGACAACGCTGGTAAATGTCTGTGAACCTGGTCAAAAACTGCATGTCTTTTAATCTTATCACCAAGGCCTAGCACATTCCAAGTAAAAATTCTAACTACCATCTAGACCAGCCGACCGATTTCCTAGATATACATATTCCAAGTTCCCACCCCCA
Source organism: Bufo gargarizans (assembly GCF_014858855.1). Taxonomy (NCBI): domain Eukaryota; kingdom Metazoa; phylum Chordata; class Amphibia; order Anura; family Bufonidae; genus Bufo; species Bufo gargarizans. Next base: position 128,525,307 of record NC_058085.1, read on the forward strand.
ACCCCACCATCTTAGGAGACACATAGCAACCCCTCCCATTGGCGTGTCTGTGATGGCAGGGCGCATGCTCCCGTAAGCCACTGACGTAATGACGCATACGTGTATGCCGAGCACATAAGATTCCAGCGTGCTCGCACCGGTGTTTACTTAATAGTACGCACGCGTACGTAACGTGCTGGCATAATGCCGTTGTGGGTGCGCTGTGCATACGTGGTTTCTGTGCGTCCCTGACAGTATTTCACTTGCGCATGCGTACTTTGGCAAAAGGGCTGAATATTTCCGATGTCAATAATGTGGTCATAAGAACTCCCTTATCGTCTGCGCATGCTTGAATGGATTATCCTGCGCTTGTGCTGAGGTATTATGTGGATAATAAATAGGATTATAAAGTAGGCACTAGATAAGAAAGTAAATGCTAGTTAGTAATATAGTACGCAGCATTGATAATAAGGGTGAAAATAACCGTAAACTAAGATGAGGGAGGACTTTAATGTATATATATGGGTAGGTAAATATAAATGGTGAAGGTGGGTAGGGTTAGGTTATAGTTACATATAACCCAGGAATCCCCAAAGGAATTTTTGGCAGGCTAACATGGGACTATTTAACAGTAGGGGGCTATGGGAGAGTCCTTGTCATTGATTAAGGAATCTCTACCTTGGTTTGTCCTACCACGATATATCATTATAAAGCTTAGGCCAAATACACACACTTTATGACAAAAGACCTACGTCGTCTTTTGTGACTAATATCCGGAAGCATCGCAGGTGAGTATTTTTAGAAAACTAACAAAAGATAAGGTCTCATTTAAACCTGATGGATTTATGGTTTTCAATCTATACATCCATTCTCAGTAAAAAAGGATAAAATGAGTCACTAGGTTTCATCATCAAGGATGAACCACCTGATACCTGGGTACCTATACTCCTGTTGATGCAAATATCCGCCTCCGGTCAACAGTACCACGAGTAACCATATGGTGGCGATTTATCTATAAGTTGATGTATTCACTTCTGTCAATTATTATTATTATTGTTATTTATTATTTAAGCGCCTTTCATTCCATAGCGCTGTACATATGATAAGCGGTGCACATATATAACAGACAATTGTACTAATCATAAACAAGATGAGTTACAAACTGGTACGGAAGGAGAGAGGGCCCTGCCCGTGAGGGCTTACAATCTACATGTCAATACAGATATTGTTCTTGTTAAGCAATAGTGTGAGTCATTTTATGGTGGTGAGGTTTCTGATTGCACCCTAATCAACCCTAGGCAAAAGAATATATATATATATATATATATACAGACGTGGACAAAATTGTTGGTACCCTTTGGTCAATGAAAGAAAAAGTCACAATGGTCACAGAAATAACTTTAATCTGACAAAAGTAATAATAAATTAAAATTCTATAAATGTTAACCAATGAAAGTCAGACATTGTTTTTCAACCATGCTTCAACAGAATTATGTAAAAAAATAAACTCATGAAACAGGCATGGACAAAAATGATGGTACCCCTAGAAAACACAGAACATAATGTGACCAAAGGGACATGTTAATTCAAGGTGTGTCCACTAATTAGCATCACAGGTGTCTACAACCTTGTAATCAGCCATTGGGCCTATATATATGGCTCCAGGTAATCACTGTGTTGTTTGGTGATATGGTGTGTACCACACTCGACATGGACCAGAGGAAGCAAAGGAAAGAGCTGTCTCAAGAGATCAGAAAGAAAATTATAGACAAGCATGTTAAAGGTAAAGGCTATAAGACCATCTCCAAGCAACTAGATGTTCCTGTGAGTACAGTTGCACATATTATTCATAAGTTTAAGATCCATGGGACTGTAGCCAACCTCCCTGGACGTGGCCGCAGGAGGAAAATTGATGACAAATCTAAGAGACGGATAATCCGAATGGTAACAAAAGAGCCTAGAAAGACTTCTAAAGAGATTCAAGGTGAACTTCATGCTCAAGGAACATCAGTGTCAGATCGCACCATCCGTCGTTGTTTGAGCCAAAGTGGACTACATGGGAGACGACCAAGGAGGACACCATTGTTGAAAACGAATCATAAAAAAGCAAGACTGGAATATGCCAAACTACATGTTGACAAGCCACAAAGCTTCTGGGAGAATGTCCTGTGGACAGATGAGACAAAAATCGAAGTTTTTGCCAAGGCACATCAGCTGTATGTTCACAGACGAAAAAATGAAGCATATCAAGAAAAGAACACTGTCCCTACTGTGAAACATGGAGGAGGCTCTGTTATGTTCTGGGGCTGCTTTGCTGCGTCTGGCACAGGGTGTCTTGAATCTGTGCAGGGTACAATGAAATCTCAAGACTATCAAGGAATTCTAGAGAGAAATGTACTAGCCAGTGTCAGAAAGCTTGGTCTCAGTCGCAGGTCATGGGTCTTGCAACAGGACAATGACCCAAAACACACCGCTAAAAACACCCAAGAATGGCTAAGAGGAAAAAATTGGACTATTCTAAAGTGGCCTTCTATGAGCCCTGACCTCAATCCTATTGAGCATCTTTGGAAGGAGCTGAAACATGCAGTCTGGAAAAGGCACCCTTCAAACCGGACACAACTGGAGCAGTTTGCTCATGAGGAGTGGGCCAAAATACCTGCTGAGAGGTGCAGATGTCTCATTGACAGTTACAGGAAGCGTTTGATTGCAGTGATTGCCTCAAAAGGTTGCGCAACAAAATATTAAGTTAGGGGTACCATCATTTTTGTCCATGCCTGTTTCATGAGTTTATTTTTTTACATAATTCTGTTGAAGCATGGTTGAAAAACAATGTCTGACTTTCATTGGTTAACATTTATAGAATTTTAATTTATTATTACTTTTGTCAGATTAAAGTTATTTCTGTGACCATTGTGACTTTTTCTTTCATTGACCAAAGGGTACCAACAATTTTGTCCACGTCTGTATATATATATACTCTTTCCTTGTTATCGGAATTCATTTAAATGGGATTTTTAGTAATAGACAATAATTAAACATTATGTTTTAAAAGGGGAATTCATTTTGTTCAGTGATATTGTTCTTTAAAAAAAAACTGTAGGTATTCTTAATTTTTCCAGTGAATAACTTTCTACACTATCCTTATCTGTATATAACTTGTTTTTTATTGCGCGTGCTGCTTTTTGCACTTCTGATTAGATGCAAACTGTATTTCATTACCCTGTATTTTACATGTGTAATGACAATAAAGTTGAATCAAATCAAAATCAAATATTGAGTTTTGTTTGGCTGTTTACCCTTGCTTTGTTAATGGAAAAAAATAATGATTAAAATGGTAAATCGGCATACCACTGAGGAAGGGGCAAACGTTGGAACCTGAAACACGTCTGGTGCTACACCCCCTCATCTGTATATTGAAAGACCTAAGTACCTAGAATCGACTATCTAATAGATCTGAGGTGGACCTTGTTATCGACGAAAGTCTCTGTTACAAATCCACTGCGGACTTTTCATCAAATGGCCGAACCTACAGGCTTAAGCAGTGACGTTAAATCAACTCACAGAGCTATCTTCAATCTCCCGATCATACAAGTGCTGTACCAATAGAGGCATATTCGGAGAACGAAGTTAATCGAAGGTCTGGATGAATAACCTCGGTCGATTATAAGGTAACAAATTTCTACTTGAAAGTAATCTAGTAGCGGGATGCCGCTACCCACCCTGTTTCGGCGGGACGCCGCTGCAACTAAGTGTGGGATATTCGGTCTTGGTCATAATCCATCAATACTCAGGTATATCTCTCAAGTCATACACAATCATTGGATCGATTTATTGACTGCGATATTAAGAACTATCGATTATCTTGTCCATCTTGCTTTTTCTGGCATCGATTCAACAAGTCGATTTTCAACAAGTCGATCTTTTAGCCAGCAGACTGTTACTACAGCTCACATTATTGTCATTACCTAGCACTGTACATCAATTGAATTCTGTTGATTAGGTGGCTGTTACAAATACTTTTTATTGCACTTTATCGTTTATTGCATCCATATGATTCAATATTAATTAATAAAGTTTACAAACGTTCTAACCACATGGTCACGGTGTCTTGAGTGCCCTGTTCACAATATTTATTATTTATTCCCCTTATTGAGTGAGTGGTCTCAATATACAGGAGCACCAGCTGGTGTCCAGTTTCCCTAGTGCGACATCTTACTCATTAAATATTGAGTTTTGTTTGGCTGTTTACCCTTGCTTTGTTACTGGAATTTTTTTTTTTATAAAAATGGTAAATCTGCCCAAAAAAAGAAATTATGAAATTTCATCTACATTTTCCTTAAATTTGTGTGGAACACTAAAAGGGTTACCAAAGTTTTTACTATCAGTTTTAAATACCTTGAGGGGTTTATTTTCCAAAATGGGGTAACTTCTTTGGAGTTTCTACTCTAGGGGTGTATCAGGGGGTCTTCAAATGTGACATGGCAGGGGTCTTTACTTACATCTTCAACCTGTTGCTTGCCCAGGCAGTAGTACCAGCGTGCTTCAAGACCATCTCTATTGTGCCAGTGCCGAAACACTCATCACCAATGTGCCTGAACGACTATCGCCCTGTAGCACTCACGCCTACAGTTATGAAGTGCTTTGAGCGACTGGTCCTGACACACCTAAAGTTATGCTTGCCCCCCACACTGGATCCTCACCAATTTGCCTATCGAAGTAATAGGAGTACAGAGTATGCTGTATCTACAGCGCTTCACTGTGTACTCTCACACTTGGACAACAAGAATACTTATGCAAGAATTCTGTTTGCTGATTTCAGCTCAGCATTCAATGCAGTCATTCTGTCATGGCCACGGTTTTGGCCGTGACTCCTTGGGAGCCGCATACTGTTGCACGCGGTTTGGGTGTTGTTTCAACCGCAGCTTGAGGCATGATGTTACTTGTCTCAGGTGCGGTTGCCGTAGACAACAGGTGTGTGTGTGCGGTCCCTTTGGAGTCTGTGTGCGTGTATGTATGCACCGTTGTTTGTCTGTGTGCACTCTGTGTATTGTGTGGTGTGCACTGACACCTTTCCTGCACTGTGGTTGCCCGTGGCAACGTTTGGTGATGTGTACATGTGGTGGCAGTGTCCCGACCTTTGGGCTGACTCCCAGGACACGGTTGCCACCCATGTCGTTGCCAGCGGTAACAACCACAGTGTGCTTGTTGTGTTTGGACACGGTTCCTTCAAGTTGGTGTTTTCCCTTTCCTGTGGTGCTGGAGGGGTTAATTCTCTTCCCAGTGTGTGTGATGTCACTGGGTGTGTCTGACCGGTGGGTGTGGCCACTTAGGCCTATATAGCATTTGTCTTTGGCATGGCTCAGGAGGTTGCTTCAGTCATGCTTTGCTGTAGCAGCCTCCTGTGATTTCTATCTCCTTGTAAGGGCCACCCTTCCGGTCATATGTTATTATTGCGTGATTTGTTGTTGATGTCCTGTGTCTTTGCTTTTGTGCAGCTATGAATGTCCTGGTCCCTGTGTGTCTTCATGTGTGTGCTGTTTACCTTTGTTTGTGTGGACAGCGTTTGCACGGATTCCAGTCAGCTAGGCTGAGACAGGTATGTGTGGAACTGTTAGGGTTCACCTGTATTATCCGTAGTCCTGTTTATGTACCCCCATCTTCATGCTGCTTGGCCAGTGAGACTCCTGCTCCTCCGTTCCTAGGAGGAGTGGGTTGTCTTACCCTGCTCCTTAGCCCAGGGACCGGATGGAGGGTAAGTCAGGGCTCCAAGGTTCCTGCGCATGGGTCCTCCTACCATCAAGGTCGGCCCATGCAGGTAGGAGACAGGGTCAGCGTTAGGGACGCAACAGGAGGTGACCTGCTCACTAATTCTGTGCTCCTGGCGAGTAGCGACTGGACATCTTCCGTCACCGCACGGCTGAGGATTTCCCCCATCCTCAGCCGTGACACATTCCCTCCAAGTTGATCACTAAACTTGTGAATCTTGGAATCAGCAAACCTATCTGTAAGTGGATCATGGACTTTCACACTCAACACTGGCACTCCACAGGGCTGTGTGCTGAGCCCGTTCCTCTACTCCCTTTTTATCTATGACTGTAGGCCTAGGTATGGATGCAATTCCATCATCAAGTTTGCAGATTACACCACAGTGATTTGGTCTCATCACTGACAACAATAAGTCTGACTATAGGGAAGAGGTAAAGCACCTAGCTGCGTGGTGCGCTGACAATAACCTGCTCCTCAATACCAGCAAAACAAAAGAGCTCATCGTGGACTTTAGGAAGGAGAAGAGAGACAACCATGACCCCATTCCCATAAATTGCACGGCTGTTGAACGGGTTTTCCAGCTTTAAGTACCTTGAGACCTACATCTCTGAGAATCTGTCCTGGTCAACCAACATCTTTAGCATGGTCAAGAAGGCGCATCAGCGCCTCTTTTTTTTTTAGTACACTGAAGAAAAACCACCTGTCTGCTGACATACTGGGTAACGTATATCGCTGTGTGATAGAGAGCACCCTGACGAACTGTGTTACAGTCTGGTATGGGAATTGCTCTGTTGCTGACCGCAAGGCACGCATCACCGGGACTCCAATTCCTTTTATTAAAGATGTTCACAAGAAGAGATGTCTACTTGGGGCACACATCCTTCTTAGGGATTCCTCTCATCCTGCTAATAAACTCTTCCAGCTCCTTCCTTCCATAAGGAGCTACAGGACCCTTCAGACTAAAACCAGCAGGTTTAGGAACAGTTTCTTCCCCACAGCAGTCACTCTACTGAACTTAGTCCCCCGCTGAACCTTTTCATCCACACTCACTTAACCCTCTACACTCCTCCTCCCCTCCATCCCTCCCAATGACCATGATCATGACTGTCATTCATTCTCAACATTCACAGTATGTTCATATTAGTTACTGATATAGTTGGGGCACGGTCATAGCATAAGTCTCTGTTATAGTACGTACTTACACTTATAGTATGTACACTTACATTGTTCACTATTATGGTCTGTTCATAGCGCTACTCTTCCACTTCTGGAGCTATATTCATAGCATTCTGCAGATCTGTTTACTATACATCTGTAAATTTGTATATACATAGCACATCTGTATACTTGTTCATAGTACATCTGTATATTTGCTATCTGTACAGCAATATAGAACAGTTCATCTGTATATCTGTATATGTATATGTAGAAAGGCACAAGGGACCATCATAGATGAAAGATATGTCACAAGGTTCCTGGCCTCGGTGAAGTAGGAGCCAGTAGTGCATATGTCCGCAGCAGTTGCTGATGGACACTTTGATATTTAGCATAGCTGTGAAAAGCTAATCCGGGCCGGCTCTTACTAGGAGCAGCCAAAGTGCAGGGTGGATGGCTGTTCCCCATGGTCCAGGCCGGCTTTTGACGGGCTTACAAAAGTCAGCAGCAGGGTCAGGGGTGTGATTACCTGGCTGATGGTGGAGCTCTGTGTAGCTGTGTGTTTTTGGAGCCGAGTAAAAACCAGAGGGTCTCTGCCGAGAGACAAAGGACAAAGCAAGGTCCCCATCCACACCGTGGGGAGTACGGTACTGTGCCCTAAAACTTCCTATGTGATTTGTTCAGATTCGAGACTAAATTGTTTTTCTTTAAGTGTCGGCTGAAGTAAGCTGATCACTACGGCCTGTTAAATTGTGGTGTGCCAACAATAAAATACATTTATTACTTTGATTTCTACCACTAAAAGGCTACTGTGTATTTATCTGAAGGCTACCATTTGGGAAATCCCTACAATTGGTGTCGGATGCGGGCACACCCAGGATTGCTTGGAGCAACAACGGCAGGCTAATGCCCATCAGCAGGAGACGAACCGCCTACTGGCGGAGCAAATTGCAATCCTAAGAGAGAGGGTGGCAGCACAACCAGCGGGGTATGTGGCTGAACAGAATGTGGGCAGAAGAAAAAACGTGCAATCTGCCTTACAAAAAATAACCGCAGAGGATGACGTAGAAGCCTTCCTCACCGTCTTTGAGCGGGTCGCTGAGCATGAGAGACTACCAGCTGAGCAATGGGCCGAGGTTCTGGCCCCCTTCCTCTCAGGCGAACTCCAGAAGGCGTATTATGACTTATCGTTGCAGGATGCACGGGAATACTCCTGATTAAGGGCAGAAATATTGTCACGTCTGGGGGTAACCATCACCGTCCGAGCTCAGAGGGTGCACCAGTGGGGGTTTCAGAGAGGCAAGCCTCCCAGGTCCCAAATGTGTGATCTACTGCACCTCGTCCAAAAATGGCTACAGCCGGATGTCTGTTCCCCAGCCAAAATGGTGGAGCTGGTCGTAATGGACCGATTCCTGCATGCTCTCTCTAAGCCGGTACAGTGCTGGGTTGCACAAGGAAATCCGCAGACTGCAGATGACTTAATAGGCTTGGTAGAGAGGTACTATGCCGTAGAACCAACCATAGCTGCCCCAGGATCCTTGATCCTTGCGGGTTGACACTGAAGTGCAGAAAAAGGGACTAAAACCCCACGGAGTGGACGTTATGAGGCCAAGAGTCTAGCAGAACCAACGCCACGGCCGTCCTTAAGAGAGGTCATCTGCTGGAGGTGCTGCAGCCTGGGACATATGGCAGCCCAATGTCCCATCTGCCCAGAACAAATGGACTTTTCTGTGGGGAGACAAACCTCACTGTTTGCGTGTAGTGCGGTTCCTAATGTTAAGGGAGGACTCCCTTTTTGTACAATTAATGTGAATGGCAACCCCACAATGGGACTTCTGGACGCAGGGAGCCTGGTCACGCTCCTAACGGCCCGTATTCATCATAAGTTGGTTCTTGGAAAGACCTTGTGAGTGACCTGCATTTATGGTGATACCAAGGTCTACCCAATAGCCCAGGTCACCTTAAAAACAGAAGAGTGTATGGTATACCACCAGGTAGGGGTCGTGCAGGGGTTGATACATGAGATGATCATTGTCCGAGACTGTCCTGTGTTCTGGGACCTGTGGGCCAAGGCAGTGCCACAGCAACGCCCTGGTGCTGCAGACAGCCCTGTGCTCCTTGACCCTGAGATGGTCCCTGACTTTCCGTTCTCGGCCATGGTAGGTGAGAATGAGAAAGTGTCTGCCGTTGAGGAGATGGTCCCTGACTTAGAGGTGTCTCTGGGAAACTTTGGGACTGCTCTGTTCCGAGATAAGACTCTAAAAATGGTCTTAAACAATGCAGGGGTAGTTAATGGGGCACCTCAAGAGCCATGGGCAGACAAAAGGTACCCTCACTTTGCAATGAATGAAAACTTGTTGTACCGGGTGACTAAAATCCGGGAAGAATTAGTTGAACAGCTTGTGGTTCCTAAAGCATACCGACGCATGGTAATGGACCTGGCACTTAGCCATGTATTAGGGGGACACTTAGGGGCTGATTAAACTCTTGAAAGGGTTTTGCAGAGGTTTTATTGGCCCGCGTGCTATAGAGAAATTAAGGATTACTGCCAATCCTGCCCTACGTACCAAGTAACCTCTCCAGTCGCAAACTTCAGCATTACCAATTATCGAGATATAACATTCGAGAGAATTGCGATGGATTTAGTCGGGCCTTTGGTAAAATCCGCAAGGGGTCACCAATATATATTAGTTGTAATGGATTATGCTACCCGATACCCTGAGGCGGTGCTCTTGAGGAAAGCTACCTCTAAAGTTATAGCCAGAGAACTGTTTTAGATTTTTTCCAGAACAGAGCTGCCCAAGGAGATCCTGACTGACCAGGGGACCCCGTTCATGTCCAGGGTCATGCAGGATCTCTGTAAAGTATTAAAAATTAACCAGTTGCGTACTCAGCGTACCACCCACAGACAGATGGCCTGGTGGAACGCTTCAATAAAACTTTGAAGGCCATGTTGAAAAAAATGGTTGAGAAAGATGGCTGAGATTGCGATTACCTGTTGCCTTATCTACTGTTCTCAATCAGAGAGGTACCCCAAGTGTCAACAGGTTTCTCGCCTTTTGAGTTGTTGTATGGAAGGCATCCACGAGGCCTGTTAGATATCGCTAAGGAGACCTGGGAGAGTGAGGTCACGCCTTACAAAAGTGTCATTGAACATGTGACTACATTGCTATGGTAGGCGCCCTGCAGGCAATGCAGGTGATACCTGACCATCATATCTGACCATTGCAGATCATGACGTAAGGTAGAAAGGTGTTTTCGGATGATAAGGCAGATTTTGGAATATTCCAAACTGTAGGTAGTGGCAAAAATAGTTTTTTTGCTATATGTATGTTTACCTTTAGATATTCTGCCTCTATTATCCGGGAAGACCAAATCTGTGTGTTTTTTTGGACGAAATGTAAGACCTAGCAGCCTCTAATGAATCATGAGAATATCCATGTGCCCTGAGGCGATCAGAGGGAGTATCCAACTCCCTGTAAAACGCCTCATCCTTGGAGCAATTTCTCATGAGACGTGTGAACTCGCCCCTAGGAATATTTCTTTTAAACATACTTTTTATTAATTTTCCAATTATCAGTACATAGCTTGCATAAGATTACATATATTCATGTGATCAAGACAAACGTGTAGTACAGCTCATTTAGGTATACAACATAAAACCCCTACCCTTCCCTAACTGCCGGAGCTTACATTATACAGTGGTAACCCAATTGGGTTAGTAGAATAGACTGCTCTAAACCTGCACTCACTCATGCTTCATGCTATTACCATCTTCTCCAGTTAGTTTATTTTGCGAAAATAACCATTGGACGACCCTAACCTCTATATCTTATCATATCAAATCCCTAGAGTCATCTCCGGAAAAGAATGTAATTATGAACGCAGGCCATTTTGCCTGATATCTTTTCGTGGCCTTTTGTCCCTCTTTGTCCGCCGCCCATTTATCTGCCAGTATACAGTTCTTTGTATGCTTTTTTATCTTATCAATTGACGGAATCGTTGGTTGCAGCCAATGTGCTAAAATACCTTTTTGTAGCTAGCAGAACTACCTGCACTGCCAAGGCAACCCGAGGGCCTGTAGCTTGAAACATCAACTCTTTCAGAACCATAGATAGGTTTGTTTTTAACTTACTATTTAGTTCTCTGGTTACCTTTTGCTACAATTCCGCAATCTCCCTGCACTCCCAAATGCAATGATACATGTTTGCTTCTGGAAGCAAGCATTTTGGGCAAGCTTTCAGCCTTTTATTAGCAGCACTAGTATTGTTACCTTTGATATCGAAGCCATATATTGCTCTATGCATCAATTTAAAGTGTGTCTCCCTCCATATTTCACTAGAAACTGCTTTGCGCACATTTTCCCATCCCCTCAATATATCTTCGGCTTCTACTTTAATGTTCGGTCCCCTCGTCCACTTTTTAAAGAGAGTATCCACTATGCCAGAGAAGAGTGTTTTCCTCACCCTCTGATATAGGGAGGCTATGGAGGTTTTGCCATAGTTAGGAGATAGTATACCATCAAGTCATTTAGTGAAAATTCAGACACAGTATTTTTGAGTCTCTCTCTCTCAAGAATTTCATGATCTGATGGTATGCCAAAAAGTGCTTCGAGGGTAAACCATATATTGATTGCAAATCAATAAATGAGTAGTATTGTGCTTTCTGTTTATCCCATAAATCCGAAACCTTGTTTATCCCTCTACTTTCCCATTCTATAAATTGTTTGTTCAATGACCCTGGTTGAAATTCCGGATGCCGCCATGGCGACAAGTATTTTAACATCAAGAAAGGAAGTTTATACAGTTTCCTGACTACCTTCCAAGCCGCTACTGTATCTTTAATTAGTACACTGTGCATAATCCGTGGCGGGAAAGCCGAATACCTAGTGTGTAATAATACATTAAGGCTCCATGGCTTTGCCAATTGCGATTCCAGAGAGAAGTTAGAGAAATATGAGGATTCTCTAATCCAATCTAGTCTGTATCTCAGTAGACTAGTTACGTTATAGTGTCTTATATCGGGGAAGCCTAAGCCCCCCTCTTCCCTAGGTAGCATAAGAGTTTTCAGTGCTATTCTAGATTTTTTCCCCGCCCATATGAATCTACGAAAGGCATTATGCAGGGCATTGACATCTGAGTGTTTTAACAGGACAGGTATTGTCTGCAGTTGGTATAATAGTTGCGGGAAGCTTATCATTTTTATCAGGTAAAACCTGCCCATCAGCGACAGTGGAAGATGCGACCATCTTTCCAAATCCATTTTAATGCGACTGATTAAATTTGGGTAGTTTAGTATATATAAGGATTCTGGCGTCTTTCCAATGTGAATTCGGAGGTACTGTCACAACCAGACAGCTGAGAAGCTCTGACAGAAGCCTTTCAGAACCTCCTCCTTGAGTTTTCTTTGTTTTGGTCTTCAGTTCCTCATCTCGTTAGCCTCTCTCAGCTGTCTTGTAGTTGGACTGATTGCATCCCTTTAAATTCCTCCCCATAATGCATTAGTGTGTGGCTTATACTTCTTCCTGGAGTGTGTGTGCATGCTGATCCTGTTTCCCAGTCTGCTACTAAGTTAGGTGCTGTACATTTATCTGTTATCTTCTGTTTGCTGGATCCCAGGTGACCCTGACTCCCTCCGTGTCTGGTGTAGGGAGCCGGTGGTCGTGTCCACTCACTATTGTAGGGTGTTCAGGGGTTATATAGTCGAGGTACGTGGATATGCAACCATCCACCTTTGGGATCTTTGCATAGGCTGAGCAGCCAGGGAAAGTGCTAGGTCTTGTGCAGGGGTCTCCCTTTTGGTTCCTTAGCTTTGGATCCAGTAAGTCATATATGCATGTTGCTTTGTCTTGTTTCCTGTACACCGTCCATGACAGGTATTTGATCGAAGTTTGCACAATTTTAACTGGGACATCTTTTTTAATTTCCGAGTAGTGCCTATTATTTGTAAGGTACAGCATTTCGCATTTCGACACATTGACTTTGAAGCTGAGCCAAAGCTGTTTAGCAGCTCAAATAGTTTGGGCAGATCATCATGAGGGTGGGCCAAAAAGACTAACAGGTCATCTGCAAACAAAGCATGTTTAACCGTTTCATTACCCACTCTAATCCCTCTTATATCCTCATTTTCGGCTATGGTTCTGGATAGCGGTTCAATGGCTAAATTGAATAATAAAGGGGATAACGGGCACCCCTGACATGTGCCTTTTTGCAAGGCAATTTTGGATGACAGATAACCTGGCGTATATATTTGCGCAATTAGTGACTCATATAATGCTGTGAGGTATTGTCGAAAAGGGCCCTCTAGTGTTATTGAATCCAGAACCCGGTTTAGCCAGTCCCAGGCCACATTATCAAACGCTTTCTCAGCATCTATTGCCACAATGGCCGGGGACTGGCCCAACCTAGGTCTCATCTTCAACTCGTCTAGTATCGCTAACACCTTACGATTGTTAGTTACCGCTGCTCTATTTTGCGTGAATCCTGTTTGTGCAGTGGACAGAAGGCCTGGCATTAAACTCGCCAGCCTATTGGCCATAATTTTGGATATTACTTTTATATCCACGTTTATCAAGGAGATTGGTCTGTACGAAGATGGGGAAAGTAAGTATTTTCCTGGTTTTGGGAGTACTTTAATGTACGCAGTTTTGGCCGATTCTGACATCTGCTTTCCTGACATATAGTCATTTGATAATTTTGCTAGAATTGGTGCTATCTTTCCTTTCATCATTTTGTAAAATTCAGCAACAAAACCATCTGGTCCAGGGGCTTTATTCGCTGCTAGGTGACTTATAGTCTCTATTACTTCTTGCGTGATTTGTTTATTCAGGATCTCTAAATCCTCCTTTTTAACCTGCGGCAAGGGTACGCTCTGTAGCCATTTCTCTGATAATGACGTGTATCTTGGGCTGTCCGAGTATAATTCTTTATAGTAATCCTTTAAAATCTCGCTAATTTTTGAAGGTAATGAATGGGTGACCCCTTTGTTGTCCTTTAGTGCTAATATTGGGTTATTTTTATATGGGCCTTTTGCTAGTCTCGCCATCAGCTTCCCTGCCTTATTCCCATACTTAAATAGTTGGGCTTCGAACTTCGTCTGGAACATTGCCTCTTTTTTGGTTATCCATTCCTCATATTCTAGTTTCGCCTGGGTCCAAGCCTTTATATGCTGGTCATTTGGGAGGGTTTGGAATAACGTATATGCCTCTTTTAGTTTGTGACTACATTTATCTAACTGTCCTAATGTCCTTTTCTTTAGAGATGCCGTAAACGCTATTATTTTCCCCCGCAGAACAGCTTTGCCTGCTTCCCATAGTGTTTGCGTATTTTCAGTCGCGGCATTGAAACGCATATATTCTTCCCACCGGTTAAACAAAGCAGCTTCAAACTCTTCATTTCCTATCAAATTTGAGGGGAACCTCCATATATAATCTGATCCTCTTGGGATCGTGTCGACCATATTGGGGAGTACAGGCGAATGGTCCGAGACTACTAATTCCTCTATTGATATTGACTTCGATCTAACTTGCAATGTAGATGACAGAAGTATGTAATCCAACCTGGACCAAGACTCATGAGGGTGAGAGTAATGGGTATACTCCCTGCCCTCTGGATTTTTCGCCCACCATATATCACACAATTTGTGCGTAGTACACAGTTGTTTCAGTGCAGTGCATTTATCTTTTAGTAAGGTCTTTTTATCCCGTACCCTTCGCCTGTCCTTAAAAACATTAAATACGTCATTCATATCTCCAGCTACTATCTGATTAGTGCTTTCGTCCGCCTGTATTCTATTCCCTAAATCCTTATAGAGCGCTATATATTGGTCTCATTTGGTCCATATATGTTATATACACTAAGTGCATCGGAGGGTGATTCCAAACATATCTGAAGCAGCCTTCCCTCGCTATCTTTGTACCCCTCTCGTATTGTATAAGGAAGGTTTTTCCGAAGTAGTGTGACCACTCCTGCTATCGAATGGACCGATGGAGAGCAGAATACCTCTCCCACCCATAATTTACGCAATCTCGTGCACTCTGCTAGGCTTAGGTGTGTCTCTTGTAATAAAGCTATATCGGCTTTCAACCGCTTCAAGTGGCGTAACACTTTCATTCTCTTTTGAGGGGATTTCAATCCCTTCACGTTCCAAGTTATTATTCACATATTTCAATTGGACCCCTATTATTGCTTTGGCTCTGAGATAGTGCATATCTCTCTAATATTGCGATGGACAGGAAAGTATAGCTTCTGACATGTAAGCGTGGCAGCATCCAACATAACCCGCCCCAACTCCCCTCCCTCCCAAGAACTTCCCCAACAAACTGTCTCTCTAGACACATATACTCTAACTGAACTAGATTCTCTATAAACCAGTCCAGGAAAGATAGTATGGCTTCCTCTAGCCCCACTTTCCCTTGACTGTCAAAGACTTCCATTTTTTCCAACATGGTGGAAAATTGGTGTTTTACTACCCTCTAGTCTGCTCTGCTATGTATCACTTCTCTTACATTGAAAACCAAAGGGTTTGTTTTCATAGGACAACAAAACATTAACATTACGCCATTCAGTGTTAATTTACAAATCATACGACCTGAGCATATGAGTTTAACGCGGTATAAGGTGTCCCCTCACGTGTCAGCCAAATAGACCTAATCACACAGGCAAGGTTCTGGTAAAAAGGTTGCTCAACGGGAGCGTTATCATGGGCAAATAAAGTCCACTTTATCCCGCTGGAGTCAGGTATACGATCAATCCCCATCTTGGTCCCAGGATGCTTGAGACCTTCCTGGTCTGGATGTTCCTCTTGAGGTTTGCTGCGGGATCTGTAATCCTAAGGTGTCTTTAGCGTCTTGTGCTTTTGTAAAGGTGAGTGTTTGACCATCTTCCTGAAACACCTTCAAGACGGCTGGGTATAGTAATGCGAATCTCGTGCGATTTTCATATAACGCTGTGCATACCGCCGAGAACTCTCTCCTCTTCCTCTGCACCTCCATAGAGTAATCTCCGAATATTAGCAGTCTCTGGCCATCTATTTCTAACGCTGTCTTGCGTTTCTTATAGGCTCTCAAGATTGCCACTTTATCAGTAAAGTCCAGGTACTTCACAATCACTGCCCTAGGGAGGCGGTTCAGGGCACCTAAGAGCTTGGTGTTATTCTCATCTTTACCAGACCTTAAGTCCGGGCCCAATCTGTGCGCTCTTTCCGCTTTACATTTTGTAGGTATTCCCAGCGCTTCTGGTATATCTGTTTCACAGATGCGAATAAGATCCTGTGACGGGACGCTTTCAGGTAAACCTACGATCCTTAAATTGCTTCTGCGTGAGCGATTTTCCAGATCGTCCACTTTGTCTTTTAGGAATCTATGATCCCTGAGAACTGACTCCAACTTTATTTGCAGCTTGTGGCATGTGTCATGCAACTCCTGTAGCTTTTGTTCTGCTACATCTAGTCTGCTGCCATGTTCTGCGGCTGTATGCTGAAGGTCTTGGAGCGTCACCCCCACCGTGCTAGATAACGACTCTTGTAGGTCTGGAAGGATCCTTTTTGCTACTTAAATAGCTAGCCTGACGTAGTCTATGCTTCTGCTTTTCACTTTCGAGTCCTCACAATCAGTGGCTGCGATCTCAGTCAGGTCTGTATCTTCTACTGTTTCAGGGTCTTCATCCACCATTTTAGTTTCCCGCGCTGCTAGCTTTTGCGGCTTACTTTGGCTTTTGGTTTTGTTTCTGCTCCCCATGTTCCGTAGATAGCGCTCCATAAAAAGACGCTTGATCGCTGGTAACGGTTGTCCCGAAATTAGCTCCAGTATGCTGGGGATTTAGGTTGTGCAGAGTATCTCTTCACAGAGGAGCGATCAGGCGCGTCTCACCATGTTGGCACCGGAAGTCTCCTCTAGGAATATTTCTTGTAACGTGACCTGGATGACGGTCACAGACACACGCCAAGGAGGGTGCTATCCCATGCGACAGCGGAAAACGTAAATCATCTCCAGGTGGTCAACATCTCGGCTAAGGTACTGTCTCAATCTCAAATTAATGTTCTTGCTAAAGGACTTATCTTTTCACCTACGTGTCATTTTGACCTTTACAAAACCATACTTGATGTTAACAAACTGGCTCGTGATCTCACCTTGAGAAAACAGTTCCAGAATGCAGCTACTCAGGGGGACTTACAAACTGCTCCAATCGGTTCACTGCCTTCACCGTCAGCTTCTGCAGTTATTGCTCTATTGTCAGTGTTTTTATTTTCGGAAGTGTCGCTCATCTTGAAACTTCAGGAATGTCGGCCTTCAAATGATTCCATGTCTGGTTTTTCCCATAACTTTGTTATGCACAACCGCGACTTTTATCCCAAACAGTCCCGCTCGCCGACTCTTGATCGATTCCAGGAGCTAGTGGAGAGAGACTTGTTTGAGTTAAAACAGGCCACTCATGTGTCATCTTCCACCTATATTGATAACCTCACTGTTATAGAGAGAACCGCATTAAGGGAATTGGAGAACATGACAGATGTCGTTATCAAGCAGGCTGATAAAGGTGGGGCGGTTGTGGTCATGGATCGCTCAATATACAGGTCTCAGAATCTTCTCATGTTAGGGGACTCGGACACGTATCTGGAGCTATCACATGACCCCACCCCCATCTATCAGAAGGATCTATTGTCTTTATTTTTCATTGGTGTGACAAGTGGATTCATGGATCAAAAACAGGCAGATTATATTTACATACCTCATCCTCTGATCCCTACTTTCCACTCGCTACCCAAAATTCATAAACCTGCATTCCCCCCTCTTATGCGACCAATTGTCGCAAGTATCGGATCTTTCTCCAAAAGATTGTCAGCATGGGTGGATAGTATTCTGCAGCCATTGGTCCAGACAATCCCTGGTTTCCTGTTAGACACTACAACTTCTACTTACAACAGTCGGGTGTTTCTATGGGGGCGATATTTTCTCCCTCATTAGCAAACATGTATATGGCATGGTGGGAAAATACATACCTATTTTCAGCGAAAAACCAATAGTCTACTTCTATACAGTGGTACGGACGTTTCATTGATGACTTTCTGATGGTGTGGTCAGGCGACCATGACGCCGAACCACTGTTTGGACAATTTCTAAGTGAGACTCCCCTTAAACTCAAATTGACCATCCATTTTGATAGGGCTTCCACCTCTTTTTTGGATTTAAAGTTAGTTGGGGACAATCTTGCCCATAAGGTTATTACTCAGTTTCCGTAAAGACACTGCGGGAAATACAACCTTGCTAGCCTCCTCCTGTCATCCAGGTCACGTTATAAGAAATATTCCTAGGGGCAATTTCACACGTCTCAGGAGAAACTGTTCCAAGGATAAGGCGTTCCAGGGAGTTGGATTCCGCCTCTGATCGCTTCAGGGCACATGGATATTCTCATGATTCTTTAGAGGCTGCTAGGTCTTACATTTCGTCCAAAAAACACACAGATTTGGTCTTCCCGGATAATAGAGGCAGAATATCTAAAGGTAAACATACATATCGCAAGAATCCTATTTTTGCCACTACCTACAGTTTGGAATATTCCAAAATCTGCCTTATCATCCGAAAACACCTTTCTACCCTTACGTCATGATCTGCAATGGTCAGATATAGTGCGCCCAGGTATCACCTGTATTGCCCGCAGGGCACCTACCATAGTACAAAAAATTGGTCCTAGTCTTTTCTTGGACTCTGTTCAGACATCACAGTGCTGGCTGCAGTTTAAGGGCACTTTCAAATGTGGTCACCACATTTGTATGTGTTGTGACTTTATACAACCAGGCCCAACCATTCAATCTACAGCTAACAATAAAATACACACTTTGAAACAGTATGTTAATTGCAATACCACATTTGTGGTTTATTGCATTACTTGCACATTATGTCAACTACAATATATTGGCTGTACTACTAACAATCTCAAGGTGAGGCTACGCAGACACATCTCTGATATACCCTTTGTATTATCTAGAAATGTGTCTGCGGTCAGTGCACACTACGCGGCATGTCATGCGGGTGATGTTACTGGTTTAAAAGTACAAGCAGTGCAGAGAGTTAACTGTCCCAAGCGAGGTGGCGACCACAGTCGTGCCCTCCTAAATAGAGAATCCTAATTTGCATGTAAAAAGGAGTGGTTATTGCTAATGACCTCCACCTGAGATGTCCGGCCTCTTTTTTCTATATAAGACCGGCACTCAGTATTTACTTTTGTCATGAGTAAGGATCAGAACCTGACGATCCGAAACGCGTAGAAGAATATGTTGGATTTTATTCTGCACCCATGAAATAAAGAATATCACGTTTATTACTGCCATCTCTGAAGCTGGATCACTTTCTTCTGTTTCTTTTGTCCACACCTGGTTCCTGGCATTTTTTTTTCCGTGCTTCCACTGGTGGTCACTCAGATGAGCTCTGCCATACTCCATTGCATTCCTCCTGCGGCATTTAAAATCTGGTCAGGTATTTGACCTCACGTGGCTGTAAATCAGCCCAGCAGCACATGCTGGGAGGAAAATACCAGTTTTCTCAGACCAAACCTCTCACTGTGTCACAATACACAGAGACTCCCTACGTCCTGCCAACTGGCTAATTGTTTCCACATATGCACAAGATGGAGGACATGTTTATGAAAAATCGTTTCTCATTCCTCACAGACATTCGGGCCACTGATCCACAAAAGCTCATAAAGAGTTAACTACCTGTAAAGAAACGGGGGGCGGAATATAAACAAAAGCCAAAATGCACTGTCTTCCAGAAAGTTTCCCATAAAGAAAAACAAACCTCCCCTGTTTATCGTTAGAGGATGCCTGGCAGACAAAATCAATCCCCCTGTGGATCAAAACTGTAATACCTCTAGAATAACTAGTAAAGGTAGAGTGATAAGTCTGCGCAGCCCATCCCCTACGAGTCGCACAAATGACTCCTCGGTAGCATGCGTCTCAACCAAGCAGACAATCGCTGGTAAATGTCTGTGAACCTGGTCAAAAACCGCCTGTCTTTTAATCTTATCACCAAGGCCTAGCACATTCCAAGTAAAAATTCTAACTACCATCTAGACCAGCCGACCGATTTCCTAGATATACATATTCCAAGTTCCCACCCCCAACCCCACCATCTTAGGAGACACATCGCAACCCCTCCCATTGGCGTGTCTGTGACGGCAGGGCGCATGCTCCCGTAAGCCACTGACGTAATGTCACATAGGTGTTTGCCGAGCACATAAGATTCCAGCGTACGTAACGTGCTAGCATAATGCCGTTGTGGATGCGCTGTGCATACGTGGTTTCTTGCGCATGCGTACTTTGGCAAAAGGGCTGAATATTTCCGATGTCAATAATGTGGTCATAAGAACTCCCTTATCGTCTGCGCATGCTTGAATGGATTATCCTGAGCTTGTGCTGAGGTATTATGTGGATAGTAAACCTAATAGGATTAAAAAGTAGGCACTAGATAAGAAAGCAAATGCTAGTTAGTAATATAGTACGCAGCATTGATAATAAGGGTGAAAAAACCCGTAAACTAAGATGAGGGAAGACTTTAATGTATATATATATGGGTAGGTAACTATAAATGGTTTCGGTGGGTAGGGTTAAGTTATAGTTACATATAACCCAGGAATCCCCAAAGGAATTTTTGGCAGGCTAACATGGGACTATCTAACAGTAGGGGGCTATAGGAGAGTCCTTGTCATTGATTAAGGAATCTCTACCTTGGTTTGTCCTACCACGATATATCATTATAAAGGTTAGGCCTTTCCGGCCAAATACACTCACTTTATGACAAAGACCTACGTTGTCATTTTTGTGACTAATATCCGGAAGCTTTGCAAGTGAGTATTTATAGAAAACTAACAAAAGATAAGGTCTCATTTAAACCTGATGGATTTATGGTTTTCAATCTATACATCCATTCTCAGTAAAAAAAAGGATAAAATGAGTCACTAGGTTTCATCATCAAGGACGAACCATCTAATACCTGGGTACCTATACTCCTGTTGATGCGAATATCCGTACCACGAGTAACCATATGGTGGCGATCTATCTATAAGTTGATGTATTCACTTCTGTCAATACAGATATTGCTCTTGTTAAGCAGTAGTGTGAGTAATTTTATGGTGGTGAGGTTTCTGATTGCACCCTAATCAATCCTAGGCAAAAGCATCTATATATATACTCTTTCCTTGTTATCGGAATTAATTTAAATGAGATTTTTAGTAATAGACAATAATTAAACGTTATGTTTTAAAAGGGGAATTCATTTTGTTCAGTGATATTGTTCTTTAAAAAAAAACTGTAGATATCCTTAATTTTTCCAGTGAATAACTTTCTACACTAGTGAGTAATAATGATACAGATACTAGCGCTACCGTCTAGATGGGAGGGAAAATCAACCGTACTATAAACGAGTTACAGTAGGGCGCGTCGCTGCTGGGTTCTGGTGGGGGGATAATTGCCGAAAACCCCAATAGATAGAGCAAGCTATTTAAAGAACAGAATAGAACCCACGCTGATTACGTGTCAAACTCCAGCACTGCTCTGCATGAGTAGTATTGGCACATGTGAGTCGGAGATATACACTGCCTGGAGTTGTCATATAATGTGAAAGTCCCGGTGTATCAGTGTCTCCTAGAGATATTGACCTTACCTGCTACATATTTCTAGGAGACACTGATACACCGGGACTTTCACATTATATGACAACTCCAGGCAATGTACAGTACAGACCAAAAGTTTGGACACACCTTCTCATTCAAAGAGTTTTCTTTATTTTCATGACTATAAAAATTGTAGATTCACACTGAAGGCATCAAAACTATAAATTAACACATATGGAATTATATACATAACAAAAAAGTGTGAAACAACTGAAAATATGTCATATTCTAGGTTCTTCAAAGTAGCCACCTTTTGCTTTGATTACTGCTTTGCACACTCTTGGCATTCTCTTGATGAGCTTCAAGAGGTAGTCACCTGAAATGGTCTTGAAGAAGTTCCCAGAGATGCTTAGCACTTGTTGTCCCTTTTGCCTTCACTCTGCGGTCCAGCTCACCCCAAACCATCTGAATTGGGTTCAGGTCCGGTGACTGTGGAGGCCAGGTCATCTGGCGCAGCACCCCATCACTCTCCTTCATGGTCAAATAGCCCTTACATAGCCTGTAGGTGTGTTTGGGGTCATTGTCCTGTTGAAAAATAAATGATGGTCCAACTAAACGCAAACCGGATGGAATAACATGCCGCTGCAAGATGTTGTGGTTCAATTTTGAATAAATCCCCAACAGTGTCACCAGCAAAGCACCCCCACACCATCACACCTCCTCCTCCATGATTCACGGTGGGAACCAGGCATGTAGAGTCCATCCGTTCACCTTTTCTGCGTCGCACAAAGACACAGTGGTTGGAACCAAAGATCTCAAATTTGGACTCATCAGACCAAAGCACAGATTTCCACTGGTCTAATGTCCAGTACTTGTGTTCTTTAGCCAAAACAAGTCTCTTCTGCTTGTTGCCTGTCCTTAGCAGTGGTTTCCTAGCAGATATTCTACAATGAAGGCCTGATTCACACAGTCTGCTCTTAACAGTTGTTCTAGAGATGTGTCTGCTGCTAGAACTCTGTGTGGCATTGACCTGGTCTCTAATCTGAGCTGCTGTTAACCTGCGATTTCTGAGGCTGGTGACTCGGATGAACTTATCCTCTTGGTCTTCCTTTCCTGGGGCGGTCCGCATGTGAGACAGTTTCTTTGTAGCGCTTGATGGTTTTTGTGACTGCATTTGGGGACACTTTCAAAGTTTTCCCAATTTTTCGGACTGACTGACCTTCATTTCTTAAAGTCATGATAGCCACTAGTTTTTCTTTACTTAGCTGCTTTTTTCTTGCCATAATACAAATTCTAACAGTCTATTCAGTAGGACTATCAGCTGTGTATCCACCTGACTTCTCCACAACGCAACTGATGGTCCCAACCCCATTTATAAGGCAAGAAATCCCACTTATTAAACCTGACAGGGCACACCTGTGAAGTGAAAACCATTTCAGGTGACTTCCTCTTGAAGCTTATCAAGAGAATGCCAAGAGTGTGCAAAGCAGTAATCAAAGCAAAAGGTGGCTACTTTGAAGAACCTAGAATATGACATATTTTCAGTTGTTTCACAATTTTTTGTTATGTATATAATTCCACAGATGTTAATTTATAGTTTTGATGCCTTCAGTGTGAATCTACAATTTTCATAGTCATGAAAATAAAGAAAACTCTTTGAATGAGAAGGTGTGCCCAAACTTTTGGTCTGTACTGTATATCTCCGACTCACATGTGCCAATACTACTCATGCACCGCGGTGTTGGAGTTTGACACGTAGTCAGCGCGGGTTCTATTCTGTTCTTTTAATAACTTTCTACACTATTCTTATCTGTATATAACTTGTTTTTTATTGCACTTGCTGCTCTTTGCACTTCTGATTAGATGCATACTGTATTTCATTACCCTGTATTTTACATGTGTAATGACAATAAAGTTGAATCAAATCAAAATCAAATATTGAGTTTTGTTTGGCTGTTTACCCTTGCTTTGTTACTGGAAATTTCTTTTATTAAAATGGCAAATCTGCCAAAATAAAAGAAATTCTGAAATTTCCTCTACATTTTCCTTAAATTTTTGTGGAACACTAAAAGGGTTACCAAAGTTTTTAATATCAGTTTTGAATACCTTAAGGGGTTTATTTTCCAAAATGGGGAAACTTTTTTGGAGTTTCTACTCTAGGGGTGCATCAGGGGGTCTTCAAATGTGACATGGCAGGGGTCTTTACTTACATCTTCAACCTGTCGCTTGCCCAGGCAGTAGTACCAGCATGCTTCAAGACCATCTCTATTGTGCCAGTGCCGAAACACTCATCACCAATGTGCCTGAACGACTATCGCCCTGTAGCACTCACGCCTACAGTTATGAAGTCCTTTAAGCGACTGGTCCTGACACACCTAAAGTTATGCTTGCACCCCACACTGGATCCTTACCAATTTGCCTATCGAAGTAATAGGAGTACAGAGTATGCTGTATCTACAGCGCTTCACTGTGTACTCTCACACCTGGACAACAAGAATACTTATGCAAGAATGCTGTTTGTTGATTTCAGCTCAGCATTCAATGCAGTCATTCCCTCCAAGTTGATCACTAAACTTGTGGATCTTGGAATCAGCAAACCTATCTGTAAGTGGATCATGGACTTTCTGACAAACAGACCCCAGCATGTTAGGTCAGGAAATAACTGTTCCACCACCATCACACTCAACACTGGCACTCCACAGGGCTGTGTGCTGAGCCCATTCCTCTACTCCCTTTTTATCTATGACTGCAGGCCTAGGTATGGATGCAATTCCATCATCAAGTTTGAAGATGACACCACAGTGATTGGTCTCATCACTGACAACAATAAGTCTGATTATAGGGAAGAGGTAAAGCACCTAGCTGCGTGGTGCGCTGACAATAACCTGCTCCTCAATACCAGCAAAACAAAAGAGCTCATTGTGGACTTCAGGAAGGAGAAGAGAGATAACCATGACCCCATTCACATAAATTGCACGGCTGTTGAACGGGTTTTCCAGCTTTAAGTACCTTGAGACCTACATCTCTGAGAATCTGTCCTGGTCAACCAACATCTTTAGCATGGTCAAGAAGGCGCATCAGCGCCTCTTTTGTTTTGAGTACACTGAAGAAATACCACCTGTCTGCTGACATACTGGGTAACGTATATCGCTGTGTGATAGAGAGCACCCTGACAAACTGTGTTACAGTCTGGTATGGGAATTGCTCTGTTGCTGACCGCAAGGCACGCATCACCGGGACTCCAATTCCTTTTATTGAAGATGTTCACAAGAAGAGATGTCTACTTGGGGCACACATCCTTCTTAGGGATTCCTCTCATCCTGCTAATAAACTCTTCCAGCTCCTTACTTCCATAAGGCGCTGCAGGACCCTTCAGACTAAAACCAGCAGGTTTAGGAACAGTTTCTTCCACACAGCTGTCACTTTACTGAACTTAGTCCCCCGCTGAACCTTTTCGTCGACACTCACTTAACCCTCTACACTCCTACCCCCCTCCATCCCTCCCAATGACCATGATCATGACTGTCATTCATTCTCAACATTCACAGTATGTTCATATTAGTAACTGATATAGTTGGGACTTGGTCATAGCATAAGTCTCTGTTATAGTACGTACTTACACTTATAGTACGTACACTTACATTGTTCATTATTATGGTCTGTTCATAGCGCTACTCTTCCATTTCTGGAGCTATATTCATAGCATTCTGCAGATCTGTTTCCTATACATCTGTAAATTTGTATAAACATAGCACATCTGTATACTTTTTCATAGTACATCTGTATACTTGTTCATAGTACATCTGTATATTTGCTTTCTGTATAGCAATATAGAACAGTTCATCTGTATATATGTATATGTAGATAGGCACAAGGGACCATCATAGATGGAAGATATGTGTCACTGAGGTTCCTGGCCTCGGTGAAGTAGGAGCCAGTAGAGAATATGTCCGCATCAGTTGCTGATGGACACTTTGATAGTTAGCATAGCTGTGAAAAGCTAATCCGGGACGGCTTTTACTAGGAGCAGCCAAAGTGCAGGGTGGGTGGCTGTTCTCCATGGTTCAGGCCGGGTTTTAACGGGCTAACAAAAAGTCAGCCAGCAGGGTCAGGGGTGTGATTACCTGGCTGATGGTGGAGCTCTGTGTAGCTGTGTGTTTTTGGAGCTGAGTGAAAACCAGAGGGTCTCTGCCGAGAGACAAAGGACAAAGCAAGGTCCCCATCCACACCGTGGGGAGTACGGTACTGTGCCCTAAAACTTCCTATGTGATTTGTTCAGATTCGAGACTAAATTGTTTTTCTTTAAGTGTCGGCTAAAGTAACCTTATCACTACGGCCTGTTGAATTGTGGTGGGTGTGCCAACAATAAAAGACATTTATTACTTTGATTTCTACCACTAAAAGGCTACTGTGTATTTATCTGAAGGCTACCATTTGGGAAATCCCTAAAGTATACATCAACACATCTGTGTATCTGTATACAGTCGTGGCCAAAAGTTTTGAGAATGACACAAATAATAGTTTTCACAACGTTTGCCGCTAAACTGCTTTTAGATCTTTGTTTCAGTTGTTTCTGTGATGTAGTGAAATATAATTACTCGCACTTCATTCGTTTCAAAGGCTTTTATCGACAATTACATGACATTTATGCAAAGAGTCAGTATTTACAGTGTTGGCCCTTCTTTTTCAGGACCTCTGCAATTCGACTGGGCATGCTCTCAATCAACTTCTGGGCAAATTCCTGACTGATAGCAACCCATTCTTTCATAATCACTTCTTGGAGTTTGTCAGAATTAGTGGGTTTTTGTTTGTCCACCCACCTCTTGAGGATTGACCACAAGTTCTCAATGGGATTAAGATCTGGGGAGTTTCCAGGCCATGTACCCAAAATGTCAACGTTTTGGTCCCCGAGCCACTTAGTTATCCCTTTTGCCTTATGGCACGGTGCTCCATCATGCTGGAAAATGCATTGTTCTTCACCAAACTGTTGTTGGATTGTTGGAAGAAGTTGCTGTTGGAGGGTGTTTTGGTACTATTCTTTATTCATGGCTGTGTTTTGGGGCATAATTTGGAGTGAGCCCACTCCCTTGGATGAGAAGCAACCCCACACATCAATGGTCTCAGGATTCTTTAATGTTGGCATGACACAGGACTGATGGTAGCGCTCACCTTTTCTTCTCTGGACAAGCCTTTTTCCTGATGCCCCAAACAATCGGAAAGAGGCTTCATCGGAGAATATGACTTTGCCCCAGTCCTCAGCAGTCCATTCACCATATTTCCTGCAGAAGATCAATCTGTCCCTGATGTTTTTTTTGGAGAGAAGTGGCTTCTTTGCTGCCCTTCTTGACACCAGGCCATCTTCCAAAAGTCTTCGCCTCACTGTGCGTGCAGATGCGCTCAGACCTGCCTGCTGCCATTCCTGATCAAGCTCTGCACTGGTGGCACTCCGATCCCGCAGCTGAATCCTCTTTAGGAGACGATCCTGGCGCTTGCTGGACTTTCTTGGATGCCCTGAAGCCTTCTTAACAAGAATTGAACCTCTTTCCTTGAAGTTATTGATGATCCTATAAATTGTTGATTGAGGTGCAATCTTAGTAGCCACAATATCCTTGCCATTTTTATGCAACGCAATGATGGCTGCACGCATTTCTTTGCAGGTTACCATGGTTAACAATGGAAGAACAATGATTTCAAGCATCACCCTCCTTTTAACAGGTCAAGTCTGCCATTTTAACCCAATCAGCCTGACATAATGATCTCCAGCCTTGTGCTCGTCAACATTCTCACCTGAGTTAACAAAAATGTTACTGAAATGATCTCAGCAGGTCCTTTAATGACCGCAATGAAATGCAGTGGAAAGTTTTTTTTGGGGATTAAGTTAATTTTCATGGCAAAGAAGGAATATGCAATTCATCTGATCACTCTTCATAACATTTTGGAGTATATGCAAATTGCTATTATAAAAACTTAAGCAGCAACTTTTCCAATTTCCAATATTTATGTAATTCTCAAAACTTTTGGCCACGACTGTATATGTATACATCACTGTATATTTGTCCATAGTACATCTGTAGATTTGCTCTCTATATAGCAATATAAAGACTGTATACTTAACCCTGTAAGACCCACTGTTGTAAAATTACAACATTACCTTTAGCTCTTCTGAAAAGATACTTGCAAATGTTTATTTTTAAAGACCACATTTACATTGTAAATGTACCCTATTGTTTAGCCCTGCAATGCTATTGGATAAAAAAAATATATGTATATGTGCCTAGCCATCTGGCCAACAACGCATTCTACCTGCAAACGCTCCTTGAAGCTCATCCCATTGTTTTATTGGACTGGATATTTCAACATTCAAGTAAATAAAATGCTTGAAATATTTTTTATGTGTTTAGTAGAATGCCTAAAGCACGTCGATGCTAAATTACTGTGGAGTACTTTTTTTAATCAAATTTGATTTAGAGCTTGTTATGTCCATGTTGTAATTCTACAACATTGGGTTGGTAGTCAAAATAGCATATGCCTGAGGACTTTGCATATCATGTGTAGTGTTGATCACGAATATTCGAATTTTGAATTTTTATCGCGAATATAGGTACTTCGAAAATTCGCGAATATTTCGAATATAGTGATATATATTCGTAATTTCGAATATTCTTATTTTTTTTTTTTAATCAGTACACATGATCCCTCCCTGCTTCTAGCTTGTGGACCAATAAGAAGGCTACAATATACTTGACTTTAGGAGTAGTGTTGTTTGCGAATTTTGCTCTATTTTCGTTTTTTTCGAATATTCACTATATTGCTATATATTCTTGTTTTAGAATATTACGAATATTTGAAAAAACAAAGTTATAGCAATATAGCGAATATTTGAAAAAAAAAGAATATAGATATAAATGGTAAGGCTTTTGTGCGGAGTACTGATGTCAGCTGTGCTCAGTGTAGATGGCATGTCACTGCAGTGATATTGTGATCACCTATGCCATTGTGCGAGCACAGCTTCTTTATAACACATCACTCAGCCAATAGGGGAGCAGCTTCTGGGTGTATCAGAACCCAGTGCACCGCAGTTGCTTGAGTTGTGAATTCACCAGCTTGCTAGACAACACTATTAGCAGCTGTCACAGTGAATTGCACTTTACATAGTAACCCCAGGCTGGGTGCTGCATATATTACACCTTATATATTTAGGCTGGATATCAATCAGTGTGCTCCAACACTGGATTCCTGCCACATATATATATATAGGTGATCTAGTCAGGCTATCAGAGTTGTGGATGGTATATTATAGGTCCCTCTCCACACTACTGATTTCATGTATGCTCTTGCATTGCTAAGTGTAATACATTCAGATGCCCTGTAGGTGGCAACAGCGGATGCTTTTGCAAAGCGTCCGGTTGCCAGGGCAACCATCGTGGCTGCCATCGCAGCGCATCAGCCCCGATGGTGGAGAGAGGGAGCCCCCTCCCTCTATTAACCCCATCTATGGGGTTACAGCAGAGTGCTGACACTCTGATGATGGCGGCGGCTCAGGAATGGAGCCGCCGCCATCAAACACAGCAGGGGGGCAGACCGAGCGGGGGGCAGCGCTGGAAGGGGGGGGATGGAAATTGTCACGGCCAGCAGGAGGGGGCTCTGGAGGACACAAGATGGGGCACAGATGGAGGGGGCACTGTGGACACAAGATGCCGCACAGATGGAGGGGGCACAGATGGGGGCTGCACAGATCGGGGGGCGGCCTGCACAGATGGGGGGGGGGCTGCATGGATTGGGGGGGGCAAGAGGACACTGTGATTTCAGGCTCTGATCTGCAGAGCGCAGATCAGAGCCTGAAACCGGCATTTTTTGACTGCCGCGATCCGATTGGTTAGTCTGTACACCTAAAGGAAGGCGGATCCAGCATGATTCCAAAACAAACAAAAGGTTAGACACGTGCTGCCAATCTGACAGACCTCCGCACAACGTCCGAGCAGGGCATGACAGGGGGGACCCCTGGCGATCAGCTGTTTGAGAAGGCAGCAGCGCTGGCTGTAGTGCCGCGTCCTTCTCGCTGTTTACCGCAGGCCCAGTGACGTCACAACTAGTATCACTGGCCTCGGCACGTGTAAGCTCCATTCAAGTGAACAGACCTTAGCCCCGCCCAGGCCATTGATACTAGAGGTGACATCACTGGGCCTGCGGTAAGCAGCGAGAAGGCCGCAGCACTACTGCCAGCGCCGCTGCCTTCTCAAACAGCTGATCGGCAGGGGTCCCGGGTGTCAGACCCCCGACGATCATCAGTTTAAAGAAACGGCAGAACCCCTTTAAATGAACAGAAGAGACAATTTTCAGGTGATGGTAGTCCACCAAATGTGATTTCAGCCAAAAGGTAATCTTCTCATCACCCACAAGATGTGCGTAAGGACATGATTGCACATTTTCTAGTGAAAACCACGTGAGGACGCTGCAGACACTGTGATAAAGGATATACCAGCACACTGTGCAGCAAGTGCAATGTCCGTCTCTGTTTTTCAGATGACAGGAACTCTCTTTGGGACTATCACTGCAAATGAACACTGTCATAACTGATTTACATTCTAATCCTGTTTTTCTAAATTATTATTATGAATAAATCATAGTAGAAAAAAATTCAAATTTGTGCAATTATTATTCATAACGTATAGTTTTATGAGTAAACATGAGCAGTCAAACATGCAATTACATCTTTAAGTGTTTATATTTGTTTATAGAGTGTGAGTGCAAAATTTAGAAGTTCTGCTCCCAACGTTTCAATATTACAACAAATTCCTAAAAACTAAAACAAAAAAATTATAATTTCAATTTCTGTGCCAGAGGCATCCTACAACATCTGAAAGATGAAAGAAAATTACTCATTTTTTTTCTATATTTGGGTTTCACAGGGTTAACTTATCTCCACGTAATCTGTACATAATTATTCCTACTTTCTACAGTTGTGGCCAAAAGTTTTGAGAATTACATAAATATTGGAAATTGGAAAAGTTGCTGCTTAAGTTTTTATAATAGCAATTTGCATATACTCCAGAATGTTATGAAGAGTGATCAGATGAATTGCATAGTCCTTCTTTGCCATGAAAATTAACTTAATCCCAAAAAACCCTTTCCACTGCATTTCATTGCTGTCATTAAAGGACCTGCTGAGATCATTTCAGTAATCGTCTTGTTAACTCAGGTGAGAATGTTGACGAGCACAAGGCTGGAGATCATTTTGTCAGGCTGATTGGGTTAAAATGGCAGACTTGACCTGTTAA
The DNA here is from genome assembly GCF_014858855.1 of Bufo gargarizans. Taxonomy (NCBI): domain Eukaryota; kingdom Metazoa; phylum Chordata; class Amphibia; order Anura; family Bufonidae; genus Bufo; species Bufo gargarizans. The sequence continues at coordinate 128,556,091 of NC_058085.1, forward strand.
AAGGAGGGTGATGCTTGAAATCATTGTTCTTCCATTGTTAACCATGGTGACCTGCAAAGAAACGCGTGCAGCCATCATTGCTTTGCATAAAAATGGCTTCACAGGCAAGGATATTGTGGCTTCTAAGATTGCACCTCAATCAGCAATTTATAGGATCATCAAGAACTTCAAGGAAAGAGGTTCAATTCTTGTTAAGAAGGCTTCAGGGCGTCCAAGAAAGTCCAGCAAGCGCCAGGATCGTCTCCTAAAGAGGATTCAGCTGTGGGATCGGAGTGCCACCAGTGTAGAGCTTGCTCAAGAATGGCAGCAGGCAGGTGTGAGCGCATCTGCACGCACAGTGAGGCGAAGACTTTTGGAAGATGGCCTGGTGTCAAGAAGGGCAGCAAAGAAGCCACTTCTCTCCAAAAAAAAACATCAGGGACAGATTGATCTTCTGCAGGAAATATGGTGAATGGACTGCTGAGGACTGGGGCAAAGTCATATTCTCCGATGAAGACTCTTTCCGATTGTTTGGGGCATCAGGAAAAGGCTTGTTCGGAAAAGAAAAGGTGAGCGCTACCATCAGTCCTGTGTCATGTCAACATTAAAGCATCCTGAGACAATTCATGTGTGGGGTTGCTTCTCATCCAAGGGAGTGGGCTCACTCCAAATTTTGCCCCAAAACACAGCCATGAATAAAGAATAGCACCAAAACACCCTCCAACAGCAACTTCTTCCAACAATCCAACAACAGTTTGGTGAAGAACAATGCATTTTCCAGCACGATGGAGCACCGTGCCATAAGGCAAAAGTGATAACTAAGTGGCTCGGGGACCAAAACGTTGACATTTTGGGTCCATGGCCTGAAAACTCCCCAGATCTTAATCCCATTGAGAACTTATGGTCAATCCTCAAGAGGCGAGTGGACAAACAAAAACCCACTAATTCTGACAAACTCCAAGAAGTGATTATAAAATAATGGGTTGCTATCAGTCAGGAATTGGCGCAGAAGTTGATTGAGAGCATGCCCAGTCGAATTGCAGAGGTCCTGAAAAAGAAGGGCCAACACTGCAAATACTGACTCTTTGCATAAATGTCATGTAACTGTCAATAAAAGCCTTTGAAACGAATGAAGTGCTTGTAATTATATTTCACTACATCACAGAAACAACTGAAACAAAGATCTAAAAGCAGTTTAGCAGCAAACTTTGTGAAAACTAAAATTTGTGTCATTCTCAAAACTTTTGGCCCCGACTGTACACTATCCTTATTAGGGATGAGCGAACTCGAACTGTATAGTTCGGGTTCGTACCGAATTTTGGGGTGTCCGTGACACGGACCCGAACCCGGACATTTTCGTAAAAGTCCGGGTTCGGGTTCGGTGTTCGTCGCTTTCTTGGCGCTTTTGTGACGCTTTCTTGGCGCTTTTTGAAAGGCTGCAAAGCAGCCAATCAACAAGCGTCATACTACTTGCCCCAAGAGGCCGTCACAGCCATGCCTTCTATTGGCATGGCTGTGATTGGCCAGAGCACCATGTGACCCAGCCTCTATTTAAGCTGGAGTCACATAGCGCCGCCCGTCACTCTGCTCTAATTAGCGTAGGGAGAGGTTGCGGATGCGACAGTAGGGCGAGATTAGGCAGATTAACTCCTCCAAAGGACTTCACTTGATTAATCGATCGATCTGCAGCTGTGCATCATTGAGCTGCTGAAATTCAAATGCTCACTCACTGTTTTTAGGCTGCCCAGACCGTTTGTCAGTCACTTTTTTCTGGGGTGATCGGCGGCCATTTTGTGTCTTGTGCGGTGCTGCGACCAAGTGCATCCAAGCTGCGACCAAGTGCATTTAACCCTCAATGGTGTGGTTGTTTTTTGGCTAAAGCCTACATCAGGGTGAAGCTGTCACACCAAGTGCATTTAACCAGCAATAGTCTGTTCATTTTTTGGCCATATACTAAATCAGGGGCAAGCTGCGCCTGTCACCAAGTGCATTTAACCCTCAATGGTGTGGTTGTTTTTTGGCTAAAGCCTACATCAGGGTGAAGCTGTCACACCAAGTGCATTTAACCAGCAATAGTCTGTTTATTTTTTGGCCATATACTACATCAGGGGCAAGCTGCGCCCGTCACCAAGTGCATTTAACCCTCAGTAGTGTGGTTCGTCAAGCTGTGACACCAAGTGCATTTAACCAGCAATAGTCTGTTCATTTTTTGGCCATATACTACATCAGGGGCAAGCTGCGCCCGTCACCAAGTGCATTTAACCCTCAGTAGTGTGGTTGGTCAAGCTATCACACCAAGTGCATTTAACCAGCAATAGTCTGTTCATTTTTTGGCCATATACTACATCAGGGGCAAGCTGCGCCCGTCACCAAGTGCATTTAACCAGCAATAGTCTGTTCATTTTTTGGCCATATACTACATCAGGGGCAAGCTGCGCCCGTCACCAAGTGCATTTAACCCTCAGTAGTGTGGTTGGTCAAGCTATCACACCAAGTGCATTTAACCAGCAATAGTCTGTTCATTTTTTGGCCATATACTAAATCAGGGGCAAGCTGCGCCCGTCACCAAGTGCATTTACCAGCAATAGTCTGTTCATTTTTTGGCCATATACTACATCAGGGGCAAGCTGCGCCCGTCACCAAGTGCATTTAACCCTCAGTAGTGTGGTTGGTCAAGCTATCACACCAAGTGCATTTAACCAGCAATAGTCTGTTCATTTTTTGGCCATATACTAAATCATGGGCAAGCTGCGCCTGTCACCAAGTGCATTTAACCCTCAATGGTGTGGTTGTTTTTTGGCTAAAGCCTACATCAGGGTGAAGCTGTCACACCAAGTGCATTTAACCAGCAATAGTCTGTTTATTTTTTGGCCATATACTACATCAGGGGCAAGCTGCGCCCGTCACCAAGTGCATTTAACCCTCAGTAGTGTGGTTCGTCAAGCTGTGACACCAAGTGCATTTAACCAGCAATAGTCTGTTCATTTTTTGGCCATATACTACATCAGGGGCAAGCTGCGCCCGTCACCAAGTGCATTTAACCCTCAGTAGTGTGGTTGGTCAAGCTATCACACCAAGTGCATTTAACCAGCAATAGTCTGTTCATTTTTTGGCCATATACTAAATCAGGGGCAAGCTGCGCCCGTCACCAAGTGCATTTAACCAGCAATAGTCTGTTCATTTTTTGGCCATATACTACATCAGGGGCAAGCTGCGCCCGTCACCAAGTGCATTTAACCCTCAGTAGTGTGTTTGGTCAAGCTATCACACCAAGTGCATTTAACCAGCAATAGTCTGTTCATTTTTTGGCCATATACTAAATCAGGGGCAAGCTGCGCCCGTCACCAAGTGCATTTAACCAGCAATAGTCTGTTCATTTTTTGGCCATATACTACATCAGGGGCAAGCTGCGCCCGTCACCAAGTGCATTTAACCCTCAGTAGTGTGGTTCGTCAAGCTGTGACACCAAGTGCATTTAACCAGCAATAGTCTGTTCATTTTTTGGCCATATACTACATCAGGGGCAAGCTGCGCCAGTCACCAAGTGCATTTAACCAGCAATAGTGTGGTTATTTTTTGGCCATATCCCAGTCTAATTCTGTCACTAAATCCATACCGGTCACCCAGCGCCTAAATACTAGGCCTCAAATTTATATCCCGCTAAATCTCTCGTTACCGCTGTCCTGTTGTGGCTGGGAAAGTTATTTAGTGTCCGTCAAAGCATATTTTTTGTTCTGGGTTGAAGTACAATTCCCAATTTAGCAATTTCATAATTTAGTGGTTCCTGCTATATCAGAGCTATTTGAAATCTATCCCTAAAAGGGTATATAATATTCAAGGTGCACATAGGGTCATTCAGAATAACTTCACACACACGCTACTGTGCATTTCCAAGTCTAATTCTGTCGCTAAATCCATACCGGTCACCCAGCGCCTAAATACTAGGCCTCAAATTTATATCCCGCTAAATCTCTCGTTACCGCTGTCCTGTTGTGGCTGGGAAAGTTATTTAGTGTCCGTCAAAGCAAATTTTTTGTTCTGGGTTGAAATACAATTCCCAATTTAGCAATTTCATAATTTAGTGGTTTCTGCTATATCAGAGCTATTTGAAATCTATCCCTAAAAGGGTATATAATATTCAAGGTGCACATAGGGTCATTCAGAATAACTTCACACACACCCGCTACTGTGCATTTCCAAGTCTAATTCTGTCACTAAATCCATACCTGTCACCCAGCGCCTAAATACTAGGCCTCAAATTTATATCCCGCTAAATCTCTCGTTACCGCTGTCCTGTTGTGGCTGGGAAAGTTATTTAGTGTCCGTCAAAGCACATTTTTTGTTCTGGGTTGAAATACAATTCCCAATTTAGCAATTTCATAATTTAGTGGTTTCTGCTATATCAGAGCTATTTGAAATCTATCCCTAAAAGGGTATATAATATTCAAGGTGCACATTGGGTCATTCAGAATAACTTCACACACACCCGCTACTGTGTATTTCCAAATCTAATTCTGGCACTAAACCCATACCTGTCACCCAGCGCCTAAATACTAGGCCTCAAATTTATATCCTGCTAAATCTCTCGTTACCGCTGTCCTGTTGTGGCTGGGAAAGTTATTTAGTGTCCATCAAAGCACATTTTTTGTTCTGGGTTGAAATACAATTCCCAATTTAGCAATTTCATAATTTAGTGGTTTCTGCTATATCAGAGCTATTTGAAATCTATCCCTAAAAGGGTAGATCATATTGAAGGTGCACATAGGGTCATTCAGAATAACTTCACACACACCCGCTACTGTGCATTTCCAAGTCTAATTCTGTCACTAAACCCATACCTGTCACCCAGCGCCTAAATACTAGGCCTCAAATTGATATCCCGCTAAATCTCTCGTTACCGCTGTCCTGTTGTGGCTGGGAAAGTTATTTAGTGTCCGTCAAAGCACATTTTTTGTTCTGGGTTGAAATACAATTCCCAATTTAGCAATTTAAAAATTTAGTGGTTTCTGCTATATCAGAGCTATTTGAAATCTATCCCTAAAAGGGTATATAATATTCAAGGTGCACATTGGGTCATTCAGAATAACTTCCCACACACCCGCTACTGTGTATTTCCAAATCTAATTCTGTCACTAAACCCATACCTGTCACCCAGCGCCTAAATACTAGGCCTCAAATTTATATCCTGCTAAATCTCTCGTTACCGCTGTCCTGTTGTGGCTGGGAAAGTTATTTAGTGTCCGTCAAAGCACATTTTTTGTTCTGGGTTGAAATACAATTCCCAATTTAGCAATTTCATAATTTAGTGGTTTCTGCTATATCAGAGCTATTTGAAATCTATCCCTAAAAGGGTAGATCATATTGAAGGTGCACATAGGGTCATTCAGAATAACTTCACACACACCCGCTACTGTGCATTTCCAAGTCTAATTCTGTCACTAAACCCATACCTGTCACCCAGCGCCTAAATACTAGGCCTCAAATTGATATCCCGCTAAATCTCTCGTTACCGCTGTCCTGTTGTGGCTGGGAAAGTTATTTAGTGTCCGTCAAAGCACATTTTTTGTTCTGGGTTGAAATACAATTCCCAATTTAGCAATTTAAAAATTTAGTGGTTTCTGCTGTATCAGAGCTATTTGAAATCTAGCCCTAAAAGGGTAGATCATATTGAAGGTGCACATAGGGTCATTCAGAATAACTTCACACACCCGCTACTGTGCATTTCCAAGTCTAATTCTGTCACTAAACCCATACCTGTCACCCAGCGCCTAAATACTAGGCCTCAAATTTATATCCAGCTGAATTTGAATACAATACATTGGGCCAAATAATATTTTTGTTGTTGTGGTGAACGATAACAATAAGGAAAACATCTAGTAAGGGACGCGGACATGGTCGTGGTGGTGTTAGTGGATCCTCTGGTGCTGGGAGAGGACGTGGCCGTTCTGCCACATCCACACGTCCTAGTGTACCAACTACCTCAGGTCCCAGTAGCCGCCAGAATTTACAGCGATATATGGTGGGGCCCAATGCCGTTCTAAGGATGGTAAGGCCTGAGCAGGTACAGGCATTAGTCAATTGGGTGGCCGACAGTGGATCCAGCACGTTCACATTATCTCCCACCCAGTCTTCTGCAGAAAGCGCACAGATGGCGCCTGAAAACCAACCCCATCAGTCTGTCACATCACCCCCATGCATACCAGGGAAACTGTCTCAGCCTCAAGTTATGCAGCAGTCTCTTATGCTGTTTGAAGACTCCGCTGGCAGGGTTTCCCAAGGGCATCCACCTAGCCCTTCCCCAGCGGTGAAAGATATAGAATGCACTGACGCACAACCACTTATGTTTCCTGATGATGAGGACATGGGAATACCACCTCAGCATGTCTCTGATGATGACGAAACACAGGTGCCAACTGCTGCGTCTTTCTGCAGTGTGCAGACTGAACAGGAGGTCAGGGATCAAGACTGGGTGGAAGACGATGCAGGGGATGATGAGGTCCTAGACCCCACATGGAATGAAGGTCGTGCCACTGACTTTCACAGTTCGGAGGAAGAGGCAGTGGTGAGACCGAGCCAACAGCGTAGCAAAAGAGGGAGCAGTGGGCAAAAGCAGAACACCCGCCGCCAAGAGACTCCGCCTGCTACTGCCCGCCGCCATCTGGGACCGAGCACCCCAAAGGCAGCTTCAAGGAGTTCCCTGGCATGGCACTTCTTCAAACAATGTGCTGACGACAAGACCCGAGTGGTTTGCACGCTGTGCCATCAGAGCCTTAAGCGAGGCATTAACGTTCTGAACCTGAGCACAACCTGCATGACCAGGCACCTGCATGCAAAGCATGAACTGCAGTGGAGTAAACACCTTAAAACCAAGGAAGTCACTGAGGCTCCCCCTGCTACCTCTTCTGCTGCTGCCGCCTCGGCCTCTTCTGCTGCTGCCGCCTCGGCCTCTTCCTTGGCCTCTGGAGGAACGTTGGCACCTGCCGCCCAGCAAACAGGGGATGTACCACCAACACCACCACCACCACCTCCGTCACCAAGCGTCTCAACCATGTCACACGGCAGCGTTCAGCTCTCCATCTCACAAACATTTGAGAGAAAGCGTAAATTCCCACCTAGCCACCCTCGATCCCTGGCCCTGAATGCCAGCATTTCTAAACTACTGGCCTATGAAATGCTGTCATTTAGGCTGGTGGACACAGACAGCTTCAAACAGCTCATGTCGCTTGCTGTCCCACAGTATGTTGTTCCCAGCCGCCACTACTTCTCCAAGAGAGCCGTGCCTTCCCTGCACAACCAAGTATCCGATAAAATCAAGTGTGCACTGCGCAACGCCATCTGTGGCAAGGTCCACCTAACCACAGATACGTGGACCAGTAAGCACGGCCAGGGACGCTATATCTCCCTAACTGCACACTGGGTAAATGTAGTGGCAGCTGGGCCCCAGGCAGAGAGCTGTTTGGCGCACGTCCTTCCGCAGGGCAACATTCTTTGCCTCCTGTTGCCACCTCCTCCTTCTCGGCTTCCTCCTCCTCTTCTTCCACCTGCTCATCCAGTCAGCCACACACCTTCACCACCAACTTCAGCACAGCCCGGGGTAAACGTCAGCAGGCCATTCTGAAACTCATATGTTTGGGGGACAGGCCCCACACCGCACAGGAGTTGTGGCGGGGTATAGAACAACAGACCGACGAGTGGTTGCTGCCGGTGAGCCTCAAGCCCGGCCTGGTGGTGTGCGATAATGGGCGAAATCTCGTTGCAGCTCTGGGACTAGCCAATTTGACGCACATCCCTTGCTTGGCGCATGTGCTGAATTTGGTGGTGCAGAAGTTCATTCACAACTACCCCGACATGTCAGAGCTGCTGCATAAAGTGCGTGCCGTCTGTTCGCGCTTCCAGCGTTCACATCCTGCTGCTGCTCGCCTGTCTGCGCTACAGCGTAACTTCGGCCTTCCCGCTCACCGCCTCATATGCGACGTGCCCACCAGGTGGAACTCCACCTTGCACATGCTGGACAGACTATGCGAGCAGCAGCAGGCCATAGTGGAGTTTCAGCTGCAGCACGCACGGGTCAGTCGCACTACAGAACAGCACCACTTCACCACCAATGACTGGGCCTCCATGCGAGACCTGTGTGCCCTGTTGCGCTGTTTCGAGTACTCCACCAACATGGCCAGTGGCGATGACGCCGTTATCAGCGTTACAATACCACTTCTATGTCTCCTTGAGAAAACACTTAGGGCGATGATGCAAGAGGAGGTGGCCCAGGAGGAGGAGGAGGAGGAGGAGGAAGAGGGGTCATTTTTAGCACTTTCAGGCCAGTCTCTTCGAAGTGACTCAGAGGGAGGTTTTTGGCAACAGCAGAGGCCAGGTACAAATGTGGCCAGACAGGGCCCACTACTGGAGGACGAGGAGGACGAGGATGAGGAGGAGGTGGAGGAGGATGAGGATGAAGCATGGTCACAGCGAGGTGGCACCCAACGCAGCTCGGGTCCATCACTGGTGCGTGGCTGGGGGGAAAGGCAGGACGATGACGATACGCCTCCCACAGAGGACAGCTTGTCCTTACCCCTGGGCAGCCTGGCACACATGAGCGACTACATGCTGCAGTGCCTGCGCAACGACAGCAGAGTTGCCCACATTTTAACCTGTGCGGACTACTGGGTTGCCACCCTGCTGGATCCACGCTACAAAGACAATGTGCCCACCTTACTTCCTGCACTGGAGCGTGATAGGAAGATGCGCGAGTACAAGCGCACGTTGGTAGACGCGCTACTGAGAGCATTCCCAAATGTCACAGGGGAACAAGTGGAAGCCCAAGGCCAAGGCAGAGGAGGAGCAAGAGGTCGCCAAGGCAGCTGTGTCAATGCCAGCTCCTTTGAGGGCAGGGTTAGCATGGCAGAGATGTGGAAAACTTTTGTCAACACGCCACAGCTAACTGCACCACCACCTGATACGCAACGTGTTAGCAGGAGGCAACATTTCACTAACATGGTGGAACAGTACGTGTGCACACCCCTCCACGTACTGACTGATGGTTCGGCCCCATTCAACTTCTGGGTCTCTAAATTGTCCACGTGGCCAGAGCTAGCCTTTTATGCCTTGGAGGTGCTGGCCTGCCCGGCGGCCAGCGTTTTGTCTGAATGTGTATTCAGCACGGCAGGGGGCGTCATTACAGACAAACGCAGCCGCCTGTCTACAGCCAATGTGGACAAGCTGACGTTCATAAAAATGAACCAGGCATGGATCCCACAGGATCTGTCCGTCCCTTGTCCAGATTAGACATTAACTACCTCCCCTTGACCATATATTATTGGACTCCAGGGCACTTCCTCATTCAATCCTATTTTTATTTTCATTTTACCATTATATTGCGAGGCTACCCAAAGTTGAATGAACCTCTCCTGTGTCTGGGTGCCGGGGCCTAAATATATGCCAATGGACTGTTCCAATGTTGGGTAGTGATGATCGAATATGCCCATATTCGAATTCGCGATATTTCGCAAATATTTCGTAAAATATTCGCGATATATTCGCAAATTCGAATATTCGTATTCGTCATCATTTAATCGCCATTGCATATTGCGCAAGATCATTGTTACTGGCAGGCAAAGGCAGTATTCGTACAAAATCGATTACATCATATTTACCTAGTGTAATAAAATATACCATCTAGTATCTACTTACATGTTATCTGCTTTTCAATCTTTATTTACTTACCTAAACCTTATTTATTTACCATGTATTAAATAATCGCTAATATTGCGCATGCGCATCGCGATCAATATTAATTTGAATGACGCGCCGGCCGACATGACGTCATTGTATGCGTCGCGACGCGCAGTTGGCTGGCAGAGTTGCAGTAAGTAAGGCAGAGTAAGAAGATGGTGGGCCGCACATTTAGCGATCGAGAAGAAAAACTGCTTATAACTGTAAGTATCAACTTTTAGTCTTGTTCTTAATGTGAATGCATATTAAAACCTTTTCTAAGCGCGTATGTTAAATGATTCGCATCGCATGACTAATTTTTTTTTTTTTTTTTTGTCTTGATTTTTGTGGTGATTTTTTTTTTTGTGGCTTGGATTTTATGTATATAAAGCTGACAAGTAATTAATTACATGCATACTGTACATCCATCCACACAATAAACACCACACATATAGTTCGAAACACTATATACCACTTAACCACTTCAGCCCCCCCTAGCTTAATCCCCCTTTATGACCAGACCACTTTTTAGAATTCCGCACTACACTACTTTCACCGTTTATTGCTCCGTCATACAAATTACCACCCAAATGTATTTTACCCCCTTTTCTTCTCACTAATACAGCTTTCATTTGGTGGTGATCAATGTGGATGAAAAAATCTCTAAAAAATGTGCAAAAAAAAAAAAAAGAGGGGAAAGCTGTAAAACTGCGATCGCTAAGGGACCCTTAGGCCTCATTCACACGTCCGCAATTATGTTCCGCAAAATTTTGCGGAACGGAATGGTGGATACATTCAATTCCATGGGGACAGGCTTTGTCCTGCTCAGATCCGGAATTGCGGATCCGCATTTCCGTATCCGCAAAAATGTAGAACATGTCCTATACTTGTCCGCAATTGCGGACAAGAAAAGGCATTTTCTATATAGTTCTGGCAATGTGCGGATCCGCAAAATGCGGAAAACACATTGCCGGTGTCCGTGTTTTGCGGATCCGCAGATCCGCAAAACACATACGTTCGTCTGAGTGAGCCTAAAGGGGGGTGATCAGTGACAAGGGGGGGTGACGGGGTGATCAGGGGGGTGACATGGGTGATCAGGGGTTAATCAGTGACAGAGGGGGTGGGGGGGTGGGGGGGGCTCTTGTGTGGTGATTGCTGCACATACTTTCATTTTCCTCTGGTGGTCCCAAGCAAAAGGGACCACCAGAGGAGGGTGTAGGAGCCATATCAGACGCTGTTCACAGAACAGCGTCTGATATGCGTTTTTTTTAACAATCTGCAGCCTGCCAGCGACCGATCATTGCTAGCAGGCTGCAGATTAATTTCTCCTGCGGCGATTACAGCTGCGCACCGCGCAGGCGGCCCGGCGCGTCTTCTCGCCTCTAGCGAGAGGACGTGCCGGCGCTTCCAGGAGGAAAAAAAACCTCCCGCCGGCAGGACGCGATTATGCATCCGCCGGTCGGGAGGCGGTTAACCGCAAACACGGGTAATCTATAGATCCGAGTTTATATTGTCTGTCTGTCAAAATCTTTTTCGGCAGATCGCCAGTATTTGCTGGTTCATTTAGCATTACCCAGGGTGCACCACGGGGAGGCGAACCAGCTGTACACCCCATAAAGTACCATCACTTAATAGACGGGTACAATATTCTAGGCAC